>NC_083339.1:68447387-68750796 GCF_019175385.1 Lycium barbarum
AGACGTGGTGATTTACAGACACAGTTTACGGGCCGTAAACCACTTTGCGGTCCGTATTTTGGGTCGTATTTAACCATTTGCTCATTTGGCAGAAAGTTGAAGTTTTGGATGCCAAAATATGACATGGCAGTTTACGGACCGTATACCACTTTACGGTCCGTATTTCATTTTACGACCAACTGGCCAGAATGCAAACCTGCAACTTTTTACATCTCCAAAACCTATAATTATTCATTATGGAGCATAACCTATCTCTTATTGCAATTGCCTTCAATCTTAGTTAGGATCGTCAAATGTTATTTCTTACTCATGAAAACATCGGATACTCGTACTCCTCGCGGGTCCATTCACTTGGACAACAATGGAGGATTTTTTTTCCGAGATGTAACAGGAGCTTAGATCTGAAAGTTGGACCCAAAATGAGTTAGAATTAGGGTACTTCGAATTTTGAATGTTCTTTATGTTCTTGAGGACATTCATACATTCATCTTGAGGAAGAAGACCAAAAAGGAAGGTTTGATCTAAAATTTTTCAAGTCCAAGTGCAAAAGGTGTTAAAACAGCCCAAAAGGGTAATTACTAGGCTGATAGGGCCCAAGGAAATCAACAAGGTTAGAAAAATCGACCCAAGATCCAAGAAATTCGAGTGCAAAATTGTCACGACCCGACCAGGGGGCCGTGACGGGTACCCGAAGTTGAATACCGAGCACCACTCATTATGCTAATCATCATACCCAACCTGAACATGCCCAATCTCGAAGGCAACACATACATATATATAAGCCCTCACGGCTACAAAAAAAAATGATATACAAAAATATACACTGGTGCATCCATGAGACAACTACTACCCACGCATCCGTATCTACGAGCCTCTACTAGAGTACTGAGACATAAGGATGGGACAGGACCCCGTCGTGCCTAAATATATATACACAAAAGAATACATCAATAACTAGCACCTCCGGAATAGTAGAGTGCTCATGTGTAACTTCTAAGTAGCTCCGAAGGATCTGGGCCGCCTCTCTGTCTACTTGTGGGCATGAACACAGCGTCCAAAAGAAAGGACGTCAGTATGAACAATGTACTGAGTATGTAAGGCATGACCAATAATAACATGTCGAAGAGATAAGAGAATAGCAAGTAAGGAACAACCTGCAACTGAATGTCACTTAAGAAACAATAATGCATGATATCTTACATCATAAACAATATCATATCAAGTATGCATATATAAGCGGCCCAACCATATAGGTACGGTGTGATTGTCATTAGCCAGCGTCCAGGCCTCCCGTGTCCAGGGTAACCATCTCATGCCGCCCACTAGTGGTGTCTGCCCATGCCATCTAGACATGGTGTATATGCCGCCCGCCTTAGCAGTATCTGCCCGGCCATATAGGCACGGTGTAATCTCATTATTATATACTTATCATAAAGCATGCATAAGAACTCAAGGACAAGCTATAACTCTATCGGGGTGACATAAGGTCGAGAACCCTCGATTCCATTATGGGGTAGTCGTGATCATCATGCCTCACCTTGAAGGAACAAGCATTATAAGGTGAATCTAGCAACAATGAATAACATTAAGGAATCATTAGCTTCATATAAACAGCATATCATAAGCTTTGGAATCTCTAGACTTAGGCTCAACATCATCAGTGTCATAGTCGCAACGCATTTCTTATCGTTCTTTCATGAGAAGCTCTTAATAATCACAGACTCATAGTTTCTGGAATATAGGAGAGTCATGGAATGATAAAGTAAGTCATGTTGTAGGAATCATTCCTTAGAGAAGAAGGGACTATCCTTACCTACCTCTTTGTCTCCTTAACTCTATCGACTAGATGGTTCCCTTCGAAGCCGACTATTTTACATTCAAGAGAATTCGTACTAAGATTAGATAATCGGAAACATACTTAAGCATAAGCTAAAGCTAATGAAAATTGGGAAGCATTTCCTTTGTTTCTATAACTTCCTCCATATGATATAACAACTCCCAAACATCAATAACAACATTCATAATATCATAATCAATAACTTCGATAAGTTCGACATTATCCAATTCCCACAATTCCCTACCAAAATGATTCATGACCATAGCCATGGCATAACACCGTACTCGTTCTCATATAATACTTCTTTAACATTAATTATATCATTTACAACAAGATTTTACTCATAACATCTCAAGAATCATGATTCATGTCAAACTACTATTCAAGAATACCACCATTCTCACATTTGTAACACACTTTCTACTTTCTTTCCACAATTCAAGTCTTTCAACCATTCAATACTCTTATTAGCTTGAAATGAACATAAAACTCACCTTTGATTTTGAAGGAATGGTTTTTGGATGGAAATGCTTCACGTCGAGAAAACCCTAGTTTCACTTCCAAAGAAATTCCTAGCTTCCATCAACCCTAGTTAGTGTTCTTGCACCTGATTCTACTAATTTTTGGTATTTGATCATTGATTTCCCTTGAATTCATGTAAATGAAGTGTGTGGAATATTCTAGAGGTTTAGAGAGAAGTGGAGGAAATGATAAATGAGAAATAAGACTTGGAGTCATCTTTTTATAAAAATTTAAACTGCCCATCGAGAGTTATACGGACCCTTATATGGTCCGTATAAGTGACCGTATAACTCCATCAGTGATGGTCCTTCACTGTAACTGTTTTACGGACCATTATACATACCATATAATATTATACGGACCGTATAAATGGTCGTATAATCCACCTTCTCTACGAACTTGTTCTCGTCATTTCGTTTGATCTCCAATCCTTATGGAACCTTCTTAGCACTTGTTTAACACTTCATTAACAATCTAAGGAGCGTTATAGATTTTCCTCGAGACATTATTAAACCAACATTAGCTCGGTACTTTTCAAACCCTTTTTAAAACACGACTTATACTTGACATTCTTCAACGAACTTGCTTCTCCTGCCTCAAATGTCTTTGGAATCTTAATTAGAAACGTTAAGTAACCCTTCTTACTTGTAGGGACATCATATAGTTCTTACCCTGCGTTAGTCTATCTACCACACGATGACATGAAATTTTTCGAGGTGCAACACTCTTCCCCCCTTTAAAAACGTCCGTCTTCGAATGTTAAGTTCTCGGGAAATCTACAAAAATTTTGCCCGTTTCCCCTGTAATATAGCACTACCACCCTATCACAGCAGGCCACAATAACAGTGCCTCACAGGGCTACAACTCAATTGCAAGAAAATATTGCCACACAAAACCAAAAGCATTAAAACAAAGCGTTACATACCTTATGATAATGGCGTTTCATCTTGAATCTCTTCCGGGGGTGGAAACAAGTGTGGGTACTTGGACTTCATGTTGTCTTCCACTTACCAAGTCATTTCTTCTCGATTATTGTTTCTCCACAAGACCTTAACCGAGGCTACCTCTCTATTTCTAAGTTTTCGTACTTGCTTATTTAGTATAGCAATGGGTACCTCCTCATAAGCCAACTTTTTTGTAACTTGTACATCATCTACCAGCGCGATTCTAGTAGGATCTCCGACACACTTACAGAGCATTGATACGTGGAAAACTGGATGGACTGATTCAAGTTATGGAGGTAAGTCCAGTTAATAAGCTATTTGGCCTATCTTGCGGACAATATTATAAGGTCCAATGTATCGAGGACTTAATTTTCCCTTCTTCCCAAATATCATCACGCCTTTCATCGGTGATACCTTCAGGAATACCCAATCATCAACTTGGAAATCTAAGTCTCGCCGACGGTTATCTGCATAAGATTTCTAGCGACTTTGGGTTGTCAATAATCGATCTCGGATAACCTTGATCTTTTCCACAGCTTGTTGAATCAACTCCGGACATATTAGTTGTATCTCTCCTACTTCAAACCACCCAATTGGGGATCTACACTTTCTTCCATATAGAACTTCATACGGGGCCATCTGAATACTGGAATGATAGCTGTTGTTGTATGCAAACTCTAAAAGAGGTAAGTGGTCATCCCAACTACCACCGAAATCTAGCACACATGCTCGTAACATATCTTCCAAAGTCTGAATAGAGCGTTCGGGTTGTACATCAGTTTTTGGATGAAACGCTGTGCTAAGCCTTACTTGAGTACCCAAGCCTTCTTGGAAAGTGTTACACCTCGGAAAATTCCCCGTACATGTACAAGGAATAGAACGACAAGGGTATGAGTGTGGGGTATTTTACTAAGCAAGGGGTGATGATTCGTGAATTTTTGGAAATGGAAAAGTTGTAGAATTTCATGCAGCCCAGTGGTCGTATAGTGATTTACGGCCCGTAAAGTGATTTACGGACCGTAAACCACCATCGTCCTCCAGCCTTTCAAATTCCAACTTTCTATTAAAGTGTGGGAATGCTTAAATACGACTTGGAATACGGCCCGTAAACTGGTTTACGGACCGTAAACCTCGATCGTAAACTGCAATATTCTTCGACCAACTTCTCTGTTTTGGACATGCTTAAATACGACCAGGGAGGACGGCTCGTAAACCAGTTTACGGCTCGTATACTGTGGTTTACCACCACTGTTCACCCCGACTGGAATTCATTAAAGATCAAACTTTGAGTTATTAAAAGGGACCAAAGCCTCATTTTATTTCATTTTTCATCCATACGACCTTCAAGAACACTCTAGAAGCTCTCCAAATATTCATCCACAAAATTCAAGAGATCAAAGGGAAACCAAGATCATCAACATCTAATTCATGAAAGCAAGTGCATGAGACTCTATTGGAAGTCATCTTCTTCAAGAAATCTCAAAAGGGTTGAAATAGGGTTTTGGTATAAAAAGAGTATTGTTGCTCAAGGCTTGTTCCACCATCATCCAAGGTATGTTTCATGACTATACCATATGGTTCAAGGTATTGGAAGGCTTAGATACTTGAAATGTATAAGAACATAGAAAATGGGCCTTGCATGGGTGAATAGTGGCACAATTGAATAGTAGTTGAATGGTGTCATGAATGTTGATAAGCTACGGTTGTGAATATGTTATAAATAATGTCTAGGCCATGAAATAAGTATTATATACGAGAAAATGTGATAACGAGCTATAACTATGGATGTTGAGAAATTGGAGGAAAATGGAAGATTTTTCTTAAAGTGTATAAGTGATGATTGTTGAGAGTAATATTGTGAGTGTCGTTACGAATGTATGAGAGTTGAAATGAAACAAGGGAAAAGTATTAGAAATGAAGGAAGTGCTATCCCATTTTCCTTAGAAATAGTAGTCCGTTCTTATAAATACTTAGCTAACGACGCCATGAATTCTCTTGAAGGTATATACGAGTGCATTAAGGGAGAGCGAGCAAGCAATAAGAATTGTAAACGTCGAAGGTATGTGAGACTATTCCCTTTCTTTCAAAGGCATGATCCCTAGCTTACGATTTCATAAATGCTCCCATCTTTCCGTTGCTATCAAAGGTTAAAAAGTCTAAGATACCGAAGCATGATTTCCTTCTTGATATTCCATAAATGTTTTCCAAGTACTCCTATTTTCCAAAACCAAAGATTGTGATTATGTGAGTTCTTATGATAACGACGAAGGATATTTTTTTTCAATGACAACGATGACGTAAAAAGTGAGAACGATCTTATGTTTAAAAGTTTCAAGTTTACGATTTCAAGGACTATATGAGAACGTCGAGCTATTTACTGATTTCTCAAATTATTCATGGATGGTGACTTTATTTATAAATCTTCCAAAGTATATGAATGGATGCCTTATGAAGTTCATGATTTTATTCTATGCTTTCTTTTAATGCTATTCTTCATTGATAGTCTCGCCTTATAATAATTGTTCCTTCAAGGTGAGACAAAGCGACGATGATAACTCCATAACATAATCGGAGGCTTTCGACCTTACGTCACTCCGACGTACTTACAGCTTTTCCTTGGGCTCTCAAGCATGCTATGTATATTATGTATATATATATATGATATGAAAATGTTTTCAGGGGAAATGGGGAAAGGTGAGGCGCTATAGACGCATAGCCACTTGGTCAGCTGGCATATCATGTTCTCATCCCGGACGCGGGATGCCCGGACGCGGGATATATGGGTTATGGATCGGACCGTACGTTCCTCGGCACTAACTTATTATATTTATGGATCGGGCCGTACGTTCCTTGGCACAAACATATGATGACATATGGATCAGGCTGCGCGTTCCGCAACAATTTACTATATGATGCTTTATGAGTATGCATGCATGGATCCGCCTTATGAGGCAAGCAGTTATCGATTATCTCCTTGTACTTACTTTACTTTCTTATTCTTACTTTATTTCTTGATGTATGCCTGACATACTCAGTACAATGCTCGTACTGACATCCTTTTCTTTGGATGCTGTGTTCATGCCCACAGGTAGATGGGAAAGCGATCGAGACTGATAGGAGTCACTAGCCGAGCTGAAGAGCACTCCATCTTCCGGAGGTGCTAATTGGTTATTCCTTTTGTGTATATTTTTATGCAACTCAATAGAGGCTCATAGATGCTCGATGTGGGTTGTGTGGTTCCACAACGTGGGTAGTACGCATGTGTATAAGTATATTGAAATATATTTTTGTATTAACGCGTTATATTTTTGTAATGAAAAGCAAACCCTCTTTTTAAAGTTAACCGGAAATAGATGAATGATTGTTAAATGGGTTAGGTAAATGATAGCACGAGCGGTGCTCGGTGGTTAGCCCCAGGTACCCATCGCGGCCCCTAGCCGGGTCGTGACAGAAGTGGTATCAGAGCAGTCCGTCCTAGGAAGTGTCTACGAGCTGTGTCTAGTAGAGTCTTGTTTATCGGTGTGTTGTGCACCACATCTATAAACAGGAGGCTACCGGGGATTTAGGAAACATGACCATCTTTCTTCTTAATAGATCATGCGATAGAGCTGTGTTATAAGACTATCTCTCCCCTAACGCTGCGTTGTCATTTCAGCAAAACCGATGAAGGGAAAAGCTACGACGGCCCATAAGGGCAAGATGGTGGTTGAAGAAGGGCTTGATCGAGAGCCGTCTACGGATATAGAGGAGGGCGAACCCCAGAATAACGCCCCACTTCAATTTTCCCGTACCTCACCCACTTTTAAGGATCAGAGGGAAGCCTCGATGTTAGCTCCAGTACCCCCCGTTCCTTCGCAAGATACCGCGGGCCAAGCGATGAGACAGGCCATTCTTTTACTGACTCAATTGGTAGCCGCTCAGACTCAGCGGCAGAATGCGAGTCACGATGACAGGGGTTGGATAAAGGGAGTTAATTCCTTTGGGTCTGACCGTGAGATTAGAGATGCACGTCCACAGTTTCCCTGACCCAGATTTGATGGACCTACTTATTCAAGGTCATCCCAGAGTCTCAGAGTTTCTCATTCTCGGGTTCAGAGTGATTCCGGTCAGAAGAGGTCACCAGTACCACGATGTATTCAGTGTCGCATGTTACATTGGGGACCGTGTCTCCGGGGCTCGGATGTTTGTTATGCCTGTGCTAGGCCAGGCCATTTAAGGTGAAATTGTCCATCGCTACATGGTAAAAGTGAGGTTCGGACTACGGGAGTGGTATCGGGCTCTTCATCATCGACACGCCCTCCAAGGTCAGGGCCACAGGGGCTAGTAAGCAGTGGTAGAGACCGAAGAACGCCTAGTCCAAGCGGATCCCAGCATCATACCCAGGCATTAGCTGAACGACGGGATCCTGAGTCTTCCCCTGATATTACTCCAGGTATATTGCTAGCACCCTTTCATGATTAATGCGAATACGTGTGCAAGTAAACCATATGGTAAATGTAATGTGACTGACTAAAAAGGATAACAGGTTGAGTATTCCTGCTTCATGAGGCTACCCTATGTTATGAGCAGGTTTGCAAACGAGATCAAGGAGTGTCAGTCTATAGGGTGGATTATGATCTGGGTACAATGAGCCGTAAGAAGAATTGTTATGTAAAGTATAGCGAGAAGACGCCTAAGGGCATGAATGATATCTTTAGTTGGGCGTATAAGGCCGAGACTACGGTAAAGATAAATAATGAAAGTAGGATAATTAGTAGGAGGAAGGTCAACGCGATAGGAGCGAGATGGGGGATGATCAGGACGAATAGAATTAGTTTTAGGCAGCAAGGGACGGATTGACACATGTGGTGTATCCTAAAGAACAAAGCGGTACTAAGTTAAGAATATGGTTCCTCATGCGAAGAGTCAAGGATCGATTATTAAGTGGGAGGAGATAAGATAGCAAAGAGGAAATGTACGAATTACGAGTGCCTAAAGAATAGTGGCGTGGTAGTTAAAGGAGAACATATCTCCTACAAATATCCCATACCAAGTTAAAACGAGTGAAGTTAATGAGGTAAAGGGTTGAAGAGGAAAAGATGATCATGAGTTATGGGTCTACTGTACGACGATGAAGCGATGAAGTAGAGTTATAACTAATAATAATAGTGGTAAAATGCGGATATGAAATCGGTTCCAAGCGCAAACAAGAGTAAGAGAATAAGGAGGCATGGGGCGCATTAGCGGCGTAAGAGAGACCAAATCCCTAGGGAAACGAAGATGGCGTTACAAGCAAACTTTGAGCGCCGAAGAAAAGGGCAGGTGACATTAGATGGGTGGCATGGATAGCTAGACCCACTATTAATGTAAGCATCCCTATGGGGCAGGAAGTTGTTAATCGGAGCAGATTCAAATATAGACACATAACTACTGGATGAGCTAAGTAACATATGTTTTTGCTCGGAGTGTTATATCGGGTGCATTTCTTGGTTATATGACTGTAAGGCGAGTACGCTAAGACTCCACGACTCCACGTATGAATTGTTATAGCCATAGACTGTATGGGACGGAATAAGTCAGGCGTAGTGTAGCCAGGAGTACGTGGATTCGAGATTTAAAGGTACGAGTAAAACCCTTAAAAAGGGGGGGAGCAAATAGAGAGGACACTAGTGTGAAGGTTGAAATGATGAACCCTACGGGAGTGTATAGACTAAAAGCGGTAGAATAAGGACACGCAAAAGCAAGAAGAAGGGGGAAGAAGAAGAGCCGTGAGTCGGCAAAGATAGTAAAACACTGGTGACGGGCAGAGGTGGACCCATAATTCTCTAAGATTATACCACCTCATCGTCCCTCTAAATTATAAATCTCAGATGAATTTGTAGCGAAGTATAAGGCCGATCTGTAAGACGTTGTGTCCCATAAGGTCCCAAGTGGCGCAAAACGAGGAATAAAATTGCGAAACTCTAATTGCGTGACATGGTTGGAGGAGAGTTGGAATCAGTTTAGGGAGTACTGATTAGTTACTATTACTCTTCTAGCAGAATGGAAACTCTCGTTTCTCTGTCCTTATATTGATTTAATGACTTCCGAGATTGAATACTCTTTTAGCCCAAATGAAAATATAACCCCAGAGAATGTTTTGAATATAGTGGGTGACGGTAGCCCCAAGAAGAAGGCATGCAGGCCTGAGACACAGAATAATTCATGATATTAACATGGGTCTTATTGTAAAGTTACCCCGTTCTCGAGGTAAGGGCGTTAGCGAAAAGGTCATTGAGAAGGATATTGACACTTAGATGAATCTGACCATGGATACGGCATACAGATGAATATGACTATAGATGCGAAGACAAACATGGATACAAGTATACAGATGGATGGGTACGAATGCGAATCGCGCAAAAAGAGTATGTAATTCGTAGATATTTACGCGTTGCTAATGATACCAAGTGAACACTTAGGAGAGGAGTAAGAGGTAAAGTAAGGGTGAGAGAGTCATGATGCCCGGGGTAAGTTGAAGGAGGGTATATGGTAAACGGAACTGAAATGTCGAGTTGGAATTGCTGTGAGAGACAAACGGGATAATTACCTAGGGCATAGTATAAGTACAGGTTACATACTCACCATAGAAGCCCGAGGATATGACAACCTACGAGAGCGATAGAATCACGGAATAAAGGGGGAGTTAGGTTCCGATGCATTAGATCCTATAAGATCGTATGCAACAAGCAAGGTAGCTTATAAACATGTTAGGACTCCCACTAGGAGCATGTCAATAAAATGATGCCCAAATGACAAGAAAGTTGATGTATGAGAAAGTACCCTTTGCCACATTAGATAGGTAAGTGCGAGGACTTCGAAATAAGGAGGTGGCTTAAATCAGAGTTTAGTGGCAAAAGCAATACTCGGGAAGAAATACTAGGGAAACCAGAGTGAATGCGGAAGCCAAGTATCCGCACCTAGTCGAATCTCCAGGAGAAGTTCATGATGGTATGTATGTTTTAAATTTATGTTTTTGGTCGTGTGTGGCCATAAATGTGTTAATATTGTGATAGGGCCTGTGAGGCGATGATATTACGGGTTATTGTGACAAGTTGGTAGTTCCATACGACAAAGGAAACTCCAGCAAAATTTTCTTAGAATCCCCGTTGATTTAACATTCGAGGACGAATGTTCCAAAAGGGGGAAGAATGTTACACCTCAGAAAAGTCCCCGTACATGTACAAGGAATATAACGACAAGGGTATGAGTGTGGGGTGTTTTACTAAGCAAGGGGTGATGATTCGTAAATTTTTGGAAATGGAAAAGTTGTAGAATTTCATGCAGCCCAGTGGTCGTATAGTGATTTACAACCCGTAAAGTGATTTGCGGACCGTAAACCACCATCGTCCTCCAGCCTTTCAAATTCCAACTTTCTGTTAAAGTGTGGGAATTCTTAAATACGACTTGGAATACGGCCCGTAAACTGGTTTACGGACCGTAAACCTCGATCGAAAACTGCAATATTCTTCGGCCAACTTCTCTATTTTGGACATGCTTAAATACGACCAGGGAGGACGGCTCGTAAACTGTGGTTTACGACCACTGGTCACCCCGACTGGAATTCATTAAAGATCAAACTTTGAGTTATTAAAAGGGACCAAAGCCTCATTTTATTTCATTTTTCATCCATACAACCTTCAAGAACACTCTAGAAGCTCTCCAAATATTCATCCAAAAAATTCAAGAGATCAAAGGGAAACCAAGATCATCAACATCTAATTCATGAAAGCAAGTGCATGAGACTCTATTGGAAGTCATCTTCTTCAAGAAATCTCAAAAGGGTTGAAATAGGGTTTTGGTATAAAAAGAGTATTGTTGCTCAAGGCTTGTTCCACCATCATCCAAGGTTTGTTTCATGACTATACCATATGGTTCAAGGTATTGGAAGGCTTAGATACTTGAAATGTATAAGAACATAGAAAATGGGCCTTGCATGGGTGAATAGTGGCACAATTGAATAGTAGTTGAATGGAGTCATGAATGTTGATAAGCTACGGTTTTGAATATGTTATAAATAACGTCTAGGCCATGAAATAAGTATTATATACGAGAAAATGTGATAACGAGCTATAACCATGGATGTGGAGAAATTGGAGGAAAATGGTAGATTTTTCTTAAAGTGTATAAGTGATGATTGTTGAAAGTAATATTGTGAGTGTCGTTACGAATGTATGAGAGTTGAAATGAAACATGGGAAAAGTATTAGAAATGAAGGAAGTGCTATCCAATTTTCCTTTGAAATAGTAGTCCATTCATATAATTACTTAGATAACGACGACATGAATTCTCTTGAAGGTATATACGAGTGCATTAAGGGAGAGCGAGCAAGCAATAAGAATTGTAAACGTCGAAGGTATGTGAGACTATTCCCTTTCTTTCAAAGGCATGATCCCTAGCTTACGATTTCATAAATGCTCCCATCTTTCCCTTGCTATCAAAGGTTAAAAAGTCTAAGATTCTGAAGCATGATTTCCTTCTTGATATTCCATAAATGTTTTCCAAGTACTCCTATTTTCCAAAACCAAAGGTTGTGATTATGTGAGTTCTTATGATAACGACGAAGGATATTTCTTTTCAATGAAAATGATGATGTCAAAAGTGAGAACGATTTTATGTTTAAAAGTTTCAAGTTTACGATTTCAAGGACTATATGAGAACGTCGAGCTATTTACTGATTTCTCAATTTATTCATGGATGGTGACTTTATTTCTAAATCTTCCAAAGTATATGAATGGATGCCTTATGAAGTTCATGATTTTATTCTATGCTTTCTTTTAATGATATTCTTCATTGATAGTCTCGCCTTATAATAATTGTTCCTTCAAGGTGAGACAAAGTGACGATGATTACTCCATAACATAATCGGAGGCTTTCGACCTTACGTCACTCCGACGTACTTACAGCTTTTCCTTGGGCTCTCAAGCATGCTATGTATATTATGTATGTATATATATGATATGAAAATATTTTCAGGGGAAATGGGGAAAGGTGGGGCGCTATAGACGCATAGCCACCAGGTCAGCTGGCATATCATGTTCTCATCCCGGACGCGGGATGCCCGGACGCGGGATATATGGGTTATGGATCGGGTCGTACGTTCCTCGGCACTAACTTATTATATTTATGGATCGGGTCGTACGTTCCTCGGCACTAACATATGATGACATATGGATCGGGCTGCGCGTTCCGCAGCAATTTACTATATGATGCTTTATAAGTATGCATGCATGGATCCGCCTTATGAGGCAAGCAGTTATCGATTATCTCCTTGTACTTACTTTACTTTCTTATTCTTACTTTATTTCTTGATGTATGCCTTACATACTCAGTACAATACTCGTACTGACATCCTTTTCTTTGGATGTTGTGTTCATGCCCACAGGTAGACGGGAAAGCGGTCCAGACTGATAGGAGTCACTAGCCGAGCTGAAGAGCACTCCATCTTCCGGAGGTGCTAATTGGTTGTTCCTTTTGTGTATATTTTTATGCCACTCAATAGAGGCTCATAGATGCTCGATGTGGGTTGTGTGGTTCCATAACGTGGGTAGTACGCATGTGTATAAGTATATTGAAATATGTTTTTGTGTTAACGCGTTATATTTTTGTAATGAAAAGCAAACCCTCTTTTTAAAGTTAACCGGAAATAGATGAATGATTGTTAAATGGGTTAGGTAAATGACAGCACGAGTGGTGCTCGGTGGTTAGCCCCGGGTACCCGTCGCGGCCCCTAGCCGGGTCATGACAGAAGTGGTATCAGAGCAGTTCGTCCTAGGAAGTGTCTACGAGCCGTGTCTTGTAGAGTCTTGTGTATCGGTGTGTTGTGCACCACATCTATAAACAGGAGGCTACCGGGCATTTAGGAAACATGACCATCTTTCTTCTTAATAGATCGTGCGATAGAGCTGTGTTATAAGACTATCTCTCCCCTAACGGTGCGTTGTCATTTCAGCAAAACCGATGAAGGGAAAAGCTACGATGGCCTAGAAGGGCAAGATGGTGGTTAAAGAAGGGCAAGATGGTGGTTAAAGAAGGGCTTGATCGAGAGCCGTCTACGGATATGGAGGAGGGCGAACCCCAGAATAACGCCCCACTTCGATTTTCCCATACCTCGCCCACTTTTAAGGATCAGAGGGAAGCCTCGATGTTAGCTCCAGTACCCCCCGTTCCTTCGCAAGATACCGCGGGCCAAGAGATGAGACAGGCCATTCTTTTACTGACTCAATTGGTAGCCGCTCAGACTCAGCGGCAGAATGCGAGTCACGATGACAGGGGTTGGAGAAAGGGAGTTAATTCCTTTGGGTCTGACCGTGAGATTAGAGATGCACCTCCACAGTTTCCCAGGCCCAGATTTGATGGACCTGCTTATTCAAGGTCATCCCAGAGTTTCAAAGTTTCTCGTTCTCGGGTTCAGAGTGATTCCGGTCAGAAGAGGTCACCAGTACCACAATGTATTCAGTGTCGTAGGTTACATTGGGGATCGTGTCTCCGGGGCTCGGATGTTTGTTATTCCTGCGCTAGGCCAGGCCATTTAACGCGAAATTGTCCATCGCTACGTGGTAAAAGTGAGGTTCGGACTACGGGAATGGTAACGGGCTCTTCATCATCGACACGCGGGATATATGGGTTATGGATCAGGCCGTACGTTCCTCGGCACTAACTTATTATATTTATGGATCGGGCCGTACGTTCCTCGGCACTAACATATGATGACATATGGATCGGGCTGCGCGTTCCGCAGCAATTTACTATATGATGCTTTATGAGTATGCATGCATGGATCCGCCTTATGAGGCAAGCAGTTATCGATTATCTCCTTGTACTTACTTTACTTTCTTATTCTTACTTTATTTCTGGATGTATGCCTTACAACTCAGTACAATGCTCGTACTGACATCCTTTTCTTTGGATGCTGTGTTCATGCCCACAGGTAGATGGGAAAGCGGTCCAGACTGATAGGAGTCACTAGCCGAGCTGAAGAGCACTCCATCTTCCGGAGGTGCTAATTGGTTGTTCCTTTTGTGTATATTTTTATGCCACTCAATAGAGGCTCATAGATGCTCGATGTGGGTTGTGTGGTTCCACAACGTGGGTAGTACGCATGTGTATAAGTATATTCAAATATGTTTTTGTATTAACGCGTTATATTTTTGTAATGAAAAGCAAACCCTCTTTTTAGAGTTAACCGGAAATAGATGAATGATTGTTAAATGGGTTAGGTAAATGATAGCACGAGCGGTGCTCGGTGGTTAGCCCCGGGTACCCATCGCGGCCCCTAGCCGGGTCCTGACAGAAAGACTTCCAGAATTTAGCTGTAAATTGTGCTCTTTGATCTTTGATAATAGACACCGGGACACCATGAAGTTGCACTATCTCCTTAAGATACAACCTTACATAATCTTCTGCTGAATATGTGGTTCTGACCAGAATAAAATGAGCTGATTTTGTCAGTCTTTGAACAATTACCCATATTGAGTCATACTTTCGTCGAGAACGAGGCAAACCTATAATAAAATCCCTGTTGATCACTTCCCATTTCTAGGTTGGAATTTCCATGGCTTGTAACAATCCTCCTGGCTTTTGATGCTCAATTTTCACCTATTGTTAATTAGGACATTGAGCTACAAATTTTACTATGTCCTTCTTCATTTCATCCCTCCAATATATTAGCTTAAGATCGTGATACATCTTTGTTGCCCCTGGGTGAACGGAATACCGAGAGTAATGAGCTTCTTCTAAAATATGGCAACGTAGTCCTGCAACATTTGGAACACATAGCTTGCCTCAGTACCTGAGAACTCCATCCGCTGAAACTTCAAATGATGACTTTTATTTCTCAGGAAATGTATCTCTATAATGACTCAACTGGGAATCTTCATATTGGCGCCTTTTCACTTTTGTTTCTAAGGATGAAACATCTGGGGTATTTATATCAACTCCCACATTGCTAGAGTCGATTAAATGAACTCCGAGGCTAGCTAGCTAGTGGAGCTCACAGATTAATTCCTTCTTCTCTGGTGGGACCTCACATAGACTTCCCATTGATTTTTGGCTAAGCGCATCAGCTACTATATTTGCCTTTCCAGGATGATATAAAATACTCACATCATAATCTTTTAGTAATTCTAACCACCGCCTCTGCCGTAGATTCAACTCCTTCTACTTGAAAATATACTGGAGACTTTTATGATCTTTATAAATATCAACATAACCATACAAACAATGTCTCCATATCTTCAAAGCATGAATACCCGCTGCTAATTCAAGATCATGGGTCAGATATTTTTTTCATGTTTCCGCAACCTTCGGGAAGTCAAGACTGGGGCTGAAGTTAATCTATCCTTCAATTCCTGGAAACTGCGTTCACAAGCATCAGCCCACTGGAATTTTGCTGATTTCTGATTTAGGTTCGTTAATAGTGCTGAAATAGAAGAGAATCTTTCCACAAATCTTCTATAGTAGCCTGCTAAACCTAAGAAGCTACGGACCTCTGTAGGCGTTGTTTGCTTTGGCCAAGTCTTCACAACCTTAATTTTCTGAGTATCAACTTGAATGCCGTCAGCTGAAATGATATGGCCTAGAAAAGTTACAGAATTCAGCCAGAACTCACATTTCGAAAATATAGCATACAATTCACGAGTCCAAAGAATCCCAAGGATAATACGCAAATGGTCTGCATGCTCTACTTCTGTCTGAGACTATACTAGAATATCATCAATGAACACGATCACAAACAGATCTAAGAGAGGCTTGAATACGTTATTCATCACATTCATAAACATTATCGGGGCGTTAGTTAACCCAAATAACATCACCTGAAATTCATAGTGGCTATATCTGGTTCTGAAAGCCGTTTTGGGAATATCTTCTTCTTTGACTCTCACTTGGTGATACCCTGATCTTAGATCAATTTTGGAAAACCATTTGGCACCCTGTAATTTGTCAAATAAATCGTCGATTCTTGGAAGCGGATATTTATTTTTTACCGGCACCTTGTTCAGCTGCTTGTAGTCAATGCACATCCATAGGGAACCATCTTTCTTTCTCACAAATAGGACAGGTGCTCCCCACGGTGATGAACTAGGCCTAATAAATCCTTTCTCAAGCAAATCTTTCAATTGTGCCTTCAGCTCTTTCAATTCTGTAGGAGCAATTCTGTAAGGAGGAATAGATATAGGCTCGGTGTCCGGCAATACATCAATAGCAAAATCAATCTCTCTTTTCGAAGGAAGGCTTGGACGTTCATCTGGAAATTCATTTACTACCGAGACGGATTGAAAAGTCGGTGGCCTTACTTCGGTGTCATGAAGTCGAACTAGATAATAAATATATCCTTTGTAGATCATCTTCATTGCCTTGACGTCGGAAATAACCTACCTCTCGGGGACGCTGATTACCTTTCCATTTAAGCACGGGTCCTATCGGGAATTGGAATCGAACTATTTTCATTCTGCAATCAACATTAGCATAACAAGAGGCCAACCAATCCATGCCTATAATCACATCAAAATCTAACATTTCCAGCTCAACCAAATCAACTTCAGTCTGACAATCACATACCACAATCACAAAATTTTTATGCACTTTCCTAGCTATTACTGGATCACCAGCCGGAGTAGATACCTCAAAAGGTTTAATTGGCTCGGGTTTCACCCCAATGCGGGCAGCAATATAAAGTGTAATGTAAGACAACGTAGAACTCGGATCAATCAATGCATAAACATCATGAGAGAATATGAATAGTATACCTGTAACCAAATCTGGAGAGGACTCAAGATCCTGTCGTCCGGCTATAGCATAAATACGGGGCTGGGTGCCACCTGAACTAGATGCTCCTCCTCTGCCCCTACTACAGCCTGCTGAAGCCTGGGAAGTCTGCCGTATGGGCCACACAGACGAGGAAGAACTAGCTGCTGATCCTGTGGGCTGAGCCCCTATTCTACCACCCATCGATGGACAATCATGCATCATATACCAAACCTGACCACAGGCATAGCAAGCATCTGAACCTTGGCAATACTGACCAGAATGTAATTTACCACACTGGCTATAATGCGGCATCGGTGGTCTCCGCTGGCTAGGATCACCCCCATACGGAAGATCTGAGACTCTAAAACTCTAACCCAGACCTGAATAAATATGGAAATCAAATCTCCTACCTGCAAATTGAGGAGGTACACTCCTCGCGGACTGGCTCGAATATCTGGAATACTGTTGCCGCTGACCCCCTCTATACTCACCGCTAGCACCCATAGATCTGGCCTTCTAGCTTTGTCCTCTATCAATATCACGCTCACCCCTCTACGCTTGTTGCTGGTCTTCTAAATTCTGGGCTTGAGCCTAAATACGAGAAATATCCATCCCCTCCTGAAGTGAAGCCACCAAATAATCTTTGAACAAATGTGGCCCTAAGTCACTGATGAATCTATGTACTCTATCTCCCATGTCAGCCACCATAAACGGAGAATATCTAGCCAATGTATTTGTTACATCCGACATTTTCGCTTATTCGAAAAATTCAAGATAAATTGACATGTAATGAATGAGGCCACAATTGGACATTACTTAGTATGAATGTGTAGGTTATGAATTCAATGGTATGGAATTACGAAAGGAGGCCAAGGGCACAATTGGAATTTTGGAAACTTGTTCCATAAATCACAAAATTAGCCAAGTGGGCTCAAAATAAAAATAAGAAAACTAAGGCCCAAGTGGGAGCCCAACCGGCCATGTAAGGCCTTGGCCCATGGGATTTATTAAATTACCATGTGATAATTATCACATGGATTTTATTATATATGAAAATGCATCATTATCCAAAGAAGCTTCAAGAAAAAGAATTGAAAGGAAAAGAAAGAAGAGAATTCGGGTGGAAGGGAGAAAAAGAAAGAAAAGAAAGAAATTTTTTTTTGGAGCCAATCCTTTGGTTTAAAAGTTCATCTCTTGTGAAATTATTACCAAGTGCAAAGCCCTCTACAAGTTGATATAAGTATTGTGGCAAGAAAACAATTTTATCCTCCAAGTGAAGAACTTGAAGAAAGGTGAGGATTTCATGCTCTTGTTATGTTATAAATGGTATATGTATGATGTAGTATGTGTGAATGAATGAAAAACATGGAAATTTTGTGTGTTGGAACTAAGTGTGTGTTGGCCGAATATATATATATGTATATTGCATGATTTGGATGATTTGAATTCATGTTGTAATTTAGTTGTAGTATGATGGAAATTGTATTAGAAATGAAAGTGGAAGGAATTAGTGAAAATTGGAAAATATTGTAGGTGGCCGTGTGGTTAGGTGATGTTGGAAGGAAAACCAAATCTTGTTAGCATGTTAATTGTGTTGTTATGGAATTGTGAAGTAGATGGGAGGATAATGGTTAAGCTAACATGAAGTATTTGTTGGTAAAGTTGTTGTCGGAAAGTATGTTGTTTTAGCATGGTTTCTTGAAATTATGATTAAGGATAATGAACTTGGAATATGGAAATGTGTTTATGAACTTGTATGTTGAAGGTTGGGAAGATTGGATAAGTAGTAGCTTAATGGAAAGCTTGAATGTTTGCATATCTTATGTATATCGTGTGAAAATGGTATGGATGCCTCCGATGTATGTCGTAATGATTTTGATGGACAATGAATATGAAAATAATAAGTTTGGTTTGGAAATGTAAGTTTGAAACGAAAGATGTTTCGTTGTGTCGAAAGATGGCTAGTGATGCCATAGTGTATGTCTTAATGTTTATTGTTGTTTTAATGTCATTTCTGGGTTGTTGTGTTGATGAATTGAGCCGAGCTAAGTCTCGGGGATGTCGTGTATACAGAGGAAATGCTGCCGAAATTTCGGTAGGCAAGCATGTGTTAAGTTGGAATATTGAAAGTTTGAAACTAACAAATGGTAAACTTGACCATTTCCAGATTTTGGACGAAATTTGGATTGACGCCAAGCGAGCGTAAGGTGCTACCAAGGTATGTGAAGCATTTCCCTTTGTTCCTAGGCATGTTCTGGATGTGATAGGCTCGGCCGCGAGCCTTAAGTACGACTCCGTCCCCCGGAATTCGAGACAGAAAACCGCTCCAATTCCTTCAATCCAATTGAAGCTATTTTCTTACAAATTGCCTTTCAAGTGAATTTTTGTACAAAACTTCCCTAAACGGAGTCGGAACACTTCCAGATGATTATGGATGACCTTATAAGGTCTACTATCGGTAATTTACCTATGTCGCCTCGAGTTTATCCGCGGCGGGCCCACGAGGCCCGATACCTTCTGTATGATCTTAATTACTTTAGTTTTGCCCGATTTTCTCAGAAAACACATGGACTACTATTCTGATCACGATACGACTGTTTTTATACAAATCTTACAAAATAATTTTTGACATCTGGAAATCTGGTTCTGGTTATAATCTGTCGTGCCTCCCCAAGTGACGTGTAGGCACGTACCTTGAAAACTATCCGAATACTTGGTTCGATCGGCCAGTTGGCCTACTTCTGTTCTGTTGAGTCTGTATGACGATCTGTATGTATGTGGTTCCTCATTAATCAGTTCGTGCACTTGCTATGATTCCTTTCACCGGATCCCGGGCCGGTACGTATATCGTGTGGTGGGCCGCCGAGCCCCCTATGTGAATTCTGAAGTATGATGTGTCTGGTTTCGGGGTACTGTGTTATATGTCCGTCCCCGGTTACCGAGGATATATTACGAAGTATGATGAGTCCGGGCTCGGGGTGCTGTGTTATCTGTCCGCCCCTGGGTACCGTGGTTATGTTATGATGAGTGACGGAGATCGGAGAAGAATTTCTGATATCTGACGTGTTGTGGTGCCAATGGCAGGAGTGGCGACCACGTTCTTGTACCCTATATGTGATTCTTTCTGTCTGTATAACTTATGCTTCTGTATGTCCGTCTGGATTATCTGACCGACGGGTTATGCTTCTGTATGTCCGTCTGGATTATCTGACCGACGGGTTATGCTTCTGTATGTCCGTCTGGATTATCTAACCGACGTGTTATGCTTCTGTATGTCCGTCTGGATTATCTGTCCGACTGGTGATGATTCTGTATGTCCGTCCGGATTATCTGTCCGACTGGTTATGATTCTGTATGTCCGTCCGGATTATCTGTCCAACCGGTTACGATTCCGTCTGTCCGTCTGGATTATCTGGCCGACGGGTTCCGATTCTGTACGTCCGTATGAATTCTGATTCTGTCTGTCTGGACTATGATTCTGTCCATTTGTCGGGACTATGACTCTGTCCGTCTGGCTTATGAGCCTGTCTATTATATTTCTGTGCTTCCGGTCCAGATCATGATTATGTTTGATATATTTCTGCTTTACATACTCGGTACATTTTTCGTACTGACCCCCGGTTCATCGGGGGCTGCGTTACATGCCCGCAGGTACAGGCGCACTCGGTGACACGCCGCCAGCGTAGGGTTCTGATTCAGATATTTTGAAGAGCTCCTTTGATCCGGAGCGTACACTTTTGGTATATATCTTCTGTTTTCCGTATGTTCTGTATGTATGGAAATTCTGGGTACGGCGGGGCCCTGTCCCGTCATATCATTCTGTATGTCTGTAGAGGCCTGTAGATAGATGTGTGGGTTACGGGTTTCGTCTGTATGTTAGCCTTATCGGCTTATCTGTAAATGTCTGCATGTTCAGGTATATACATATATATGTTTACGCGCGTGCCGTATCTGTATCGGCCTACTTCTATAACATCTGTTTTAAAAACAAAAATCTGTATGATACGAAATTCGGTCAGGTAGGTATGTACGGGTACCCAGTTAGGGTACCAGTCGCGGCCCACGGGGTTGGGTCGTGAAAGTATTAAAGTGATGGCTATACTCCCGGGCACTCATATTCCCTTGCTTCAGATTCAAGAATTTATCAGATCTGGCCCGACGGACCTCGGGTGACAAATAATGACAAATAAAAGCTTTCACGAACTCTTGCCAAACCGGGAGAGGTGCATCCTTTCCTCTTGAAGAAATCCAATTATTATACCAAAGGACCGCTACATCCTGGAGTCTATAAGATGCCAACTCCACAAATTCAGTATCAGAGGCATGGATGATCCTCAACGTGCTCGATATTTACTCTATAAAACCCTGCGGGGCTTCATCCGGTTTCGACCCGAAAAATTCTGGGGGATTTAAACTCATAAAATCATGAGCCCTTGCACTAGTGGCTCTATCACTGGGATCCGCACTTTGATGTTGAGCCTGACCGGCAACAAATTGAGTCAATAACTGAATAGCCTCGATCATCTGTTGACTCGAAGCACCCGGTGAAGGAACTGGAGGCATAGGAACCGGAGTAGAAACACCTTCTTGTTCTTCTATAATAGGCAGAGTGTGAGAAGTATTGGATGAAGCCTCATTATGGGATTCATCTTCTTCTATATTCATTGGTGGCTCCCTTTCCATTCGTCATGCTGTAGTAGCCTTGCCCTTCCGGGCGACTATGGCTTCTCTCTTTATCGGAATTGCTGAAATCATAACGCACAATTAGGGAGAAGAAAATCTTATAACATGGCTCTATGCCATGATCTAATAAGAAGAAGAATGGTCATTTTTCCTAAATGCCCCGCAGCCTCTTGTTTATTTGTATGGCGCGCTTCACACCCATAAATGAGACTCTGCTGGACACGGCTCGTAGACACACCCTAGGACGGAACTACTCTGATACCACTTTTGTCATGACCCGACCAGGGGGCCGTGACGGATACCCGGAGCTGATTACCGCGCACCACTCATTACGCTAATCATCATACCTAACCTGAACATGCACAATCTCGAAGGCAACACAGAAATATATATAATCCCCCACAACTACAAAAAAAATGATATACAAAAATATACACTGGTGCATCCATGAGACAACTACTACCCACGCATCTGTATATACGAGCCTCTACTAGAGTACTGAGACATAAGGACGGGATTGGACCCCGTCGTGCCCAAATATATATATATATATACACACACACAAAAGAATACATCAATAAATGACACCTCCGGAATAGTGGAGTGCTCCTGTGTAATGGCCAAGTAGCTCCTAATGATCTGGGCGTCCAAAAGAAAGAACGTCAGTATAAACAATGTCCTGAGTATGTAAGGCATGTACAATAATAACATGTCGAAGAGATAAAAGAATAGTAAGTAAGGAACAACCTGCAACTGAATGTCACTTAAGACAAAATAATGCATGCTAACTCACATCATAAACCACATCATATCAAGTATGCATATATAAGCTGCCCGACCATATAGGTACGGTGTGATCATCATTAGCCCGCATCCAGGCGTCCCGCGTCTGAGGTAATCATCTCATGCCACCCACTAGTGGTGTCTGCCCATGCCACCTAGACATGGTGTATATGCCGCTCGCCTTAGCGGTGTCTGCCCGGCCATAAAGGCATGGTGTAATCTCATTATTATATACTTATCATAAAGCATTCATAAGAACTCAAGGACAATCTATAACTCTATCGGGTGACATAAGGTCGAGAACCCCAGATTCCATTATGGGGTAGTCGTGATCATCATTCCTCACTTTGAAGGAAGTAGCATTATAAGGTGAGTCTAGCAACAATGAATAACATCAAAGAATCATTAGTTTCATAATAACAACATATCATAAGCTTTGGAATCTCTAGACTTAGACTCAGCATCATCATTGTCATATTCGCAACACATCTCTTATCTTTATTTCATGAGAAGCTCTTAATAATCATAGACTCATAGTTTCTAGAATATAGGAGAGTCATGGAATGATAAAGGAAGTCATGTTGTAGGAATCATGTCTTAGAGAAGAAGGGAATAGCCCTACATACCTCTTTGTTTCTTAACACTATCGACTAGATGGTTCCCTTCGAAGCTGATGATTCTACAATCAAGAGAATCCGTACTAAGATTAGATAATCGGAAACATACTTAAGCTTAAGCAAATGTTACACCCCAGAAAATTTCGTGTTACCAAGATTGTAGGCGGCTTAGTATGATCTCAATGGGGAGCAAAGTTATAAAAGGATGGGGGATGAAGATTATATGATCTGAGTATAAGAATATATATATATATATATATATATATATATATATATATATATATGACATTTGGAGACCGTATGGAGTAAATCAGTTAACACGTTACTTGATGAATAGCCCTTGTAACCGTAAGTTAAGGTGGGCCCACATGTCGGGGTTTTATAAAGGACATATGAAAAGTGATATGAGTAGTACATGAGAATTTGAGAAAATCTTAAGAAGGACCC
The DNA here is from genome assembly GCF_019175385.1 of Lycium barbarum. Lineage (NCBI taxonomy): Eukaryota > Viridiplantae > Streptophyta > Magnoliopsida > Solanales > Solanaceae > Lycium > Lycium barbarum. The sequence goes on from NC_083339.1 coordinate 68,470,988, forward strand.
TTAAGCCAAATATGGGCATAAGTCCTCTAAAAGGATGATTTAAGGATACGTTTTCGGATGATCTGACTTGGAGGGGCCAAAACGCTATTATACGTTTGGAATTTGGAAACATGCCGAAAATGAAAGTTGTATATAATTAAAATATATTTCCAATCATAAGTCGTGGGCCCTCATACAATATCAGTATCAAGAATTACAGCCATTTTATGATAAAGACTCCAAGTTGCCAGATGGTTTCCGCGGGTCCCACTTGAGAAGGTCGGTGGAACCGACTTATGAGGGGTATAAATACCCCCATTAACTCCATTTTATCAGCATGTTACATTCTCAATCGTCCGAGAAACTTCTCAAAACACCCCCGAAACATTTATAGCCCATTAAATCAAGAATTTAACAAGATTACACCAAACTAGTCCATGAAAGGTGATTGTTTTTGTTTCTACTTGATGTTGTGGTAAGTTTACTCTTGAATAAAGTTGGTGTGGCTGAATTTATTCAAGTATAAGGTATGTTATTCATCCTATCTCTTATGTTTAGTTGATTTGAAGGTTTAACAAGTCTTAAAAGTGAAAGTAGTTATGGAGGAAAGGTCATAAAGTGTTGTGTTATAGTTGTTGTGCTTATGGACTGTTTTGAGCATGTTGTGGCCGTGTGGCTTGACTGATTTACATGTATAGAGATGGTATCTAATGTTGTTGGTGTGTTGATTGGATTATGCTCCTTGTTTGGGAACAAAGGAAGTGTATATTTTTGTTGTTTGTTGAAAAACATCGTGTGGGATGTTTTGTGGAATAGATTGGTATTGATAATATTGTTGTTAATGTTGGTATTGTTTTTGTTATTGTTGGTTGCTGGATTGTGATTTCGGGCTAGGCATATAAACAGAGGAGATACTACCCGAATGTTTGGCAGATTCTAAAGGAGTTTGGTTTAAAAACTTGGGATAGGCATATGATGATAAGTCTAACGGTTGTATAATTTCTCTTGAGTGTAGATTTGCAAGTTCGAGAGAATAAACGTTAATTCGTAGGAGATCAATCAGGTATGTTAAGGCTCATCCCTTTCTTTCAAAGGCATGATCCCTTTGTTACGATTTCATAAATGCTTCCATAACTTCTTTGTTTTCAAAAAATAGAAGTTTATGACTCCAAGGTATGATTTCTTTCCAGCTAATCCATAAATGTTCTCCAAAATGCCCATATTTTCCAAGCCAGAGAATTATGATTCTGAGCTCTTATGATAACGGCGATGAACATGTTTTTTTATGATGATAATGATGATGTCAGAGATGAGAATATTTTCTATGATGATTATGATGATGATTATTTTATGGTTACAAGTCTCAAGTTATGAGATCAATGCTTTTATGAGATTATTGAGCTTGTTTCATGATTTTCTCGCTTTATTCATTGTTGTCGGTCTCACCTTATAATAATTGTTCCTTCAAGGTGAGATAGAGCGATGAGGATTATTCCATAATATAAATAGGAGATTACCGACCTTACGTAACTTCGCTAAAGTGGAAGCTTATGTTTGAACCCTCATGAATGCTATGAGTATAATACATGTGTAAAGTTATTTTGTGACATCACCAAGTTCTATTATTTTATTTTTCTTATGCACTGCACTCATTCTCATTCTTCATGTACATATATAAGGCACAGTTGACAAGGGGTGACGTTGTGGCCTTTGTTGTGATGTGTATATATATAAGGCACAGTTGACAGGGGGTGATGCAGTGGCCTTTGTTGTGATGTGTATATATATAAGGCTTAGTTGACAAGGGGTGACGATATGGCCTTTGTTGTGATGTATGTATATATAAGGCACAGTTGACAAGGGGTGACGCTGTGGCCTTTGTTGATCAGTGTATCTATATAAGGCAAAGTTGACAGAGGGTGACGCTGTGGCTTTTGTTGTGGTATATATATATATATATATATAAGGCACAGTTGATAGGGGGTGACGCTGTAGCCTTTGTCGTGATGTATATATATAAGGCACAGTTGATAGGGGGTGACGCTGTGGCCTATGTTGTGATGTTTTTGGGGGTGACGATGTGGCCTATGTTGTTGCATTTACATAGATATATGTGTTTTGTTGATATAGCCATAATGATATATTTATCTTTGCACATTCATTGAAATGTCTCAGATGTCTTCCATGATTTTATGTACATATTGATATAAAAAAGTTAAAGTTGCATGTATGGTATCCGCATTAAGAGGAAATCAAATGTACAGGTCATCTTTATCCCCTGTTATTTTCTATATTTTTTATTATGTTGTTATTCATGCCTTACATACTCAGTACACTATTCTTACTGACGTCCCTTCTTGTGGTATCTCGTGTATGTTAGAGACTTTTATAGACAGTGTCATGTGGATAGTGCGTCGAGATGTCGACAGTTGTTTAAAGCAACCATATAGGTCGATGTGTTTTCATACTTTATTTTTAAAGATTTCATTGTGACTAAAGGTTTTCTTTGAATTATTGATAAAGGAGAAATCCCTGATTTGACGAAAGAGTTATATTGAAAAGTTTTTTTTACCTGACGGAAGCGTCACTTCATAGATTAAAGGTTCACAAAAAGTTGTACCTCCTGGATGGAATAGTAGTATGGCACTCAGCCGAGTCGGGTCTGGGATGTCAATCGCGGCCCTTCGGTTTGGGTCGTGACAGAAGTAGTATCAGAGCAGTTCGTCCTAGGGGTTGTCTGCAAAGTCGTGTCCAATAGAGTCTTGTTTATGGTGTGTTGCGCGCCACATTTATAAACAGGAGGCTACAGGGCATTTAGGATGGTTACCCTTCTTTCATATCTAAGATCATGCGATTAGAGCCAAGTCATAGGAAGTGAAATTCCTTGTACTAACTCGAGATTTCAGCAGAGGAATGGTATTGACAAAGGAAGTGAATGATGATATTGGGATTACAGGGACAATAGAAGTTGAAGGAATCAGTACAGAGGTAAGTATTGGTAAAAAGGATTATGAGTCAAATATGGTAAGAATGTTGCAAGTATGATTGAAATGTATAAGCTAATGAATGGAAGAGGAAGTGACTAGGAAAGTACAAAAGGACGATCAATAAAGGTTGAGGTATATTCCGAGTTGTGACGCAAGAGGTAGGTTTCTTCATCTTTGCATTTTTGTTCAATATTGAGAGCCCTGTATGGCTAAGGTGTGCTAAGTATGTATATATTTTCCCCTGTGAGGCATTGTATGTATTTTCTGGGCTGCGTGTAGGTCTGGGATAGTAATAAATATAATGGGCACTCTGCCAAAATTCTCCAAAAAATTTAAGGACAAGGACCAAAGATTTAGGAGATCACGAGGATTGTACTTCTATGATTGTTACAGATTGATTAATGGGAAAGTATGGAACTAGACGATATGGAATGATAAGATGAAGATGACACTACAAGTGGACATTGAGCATTAATTATTAGAATAAAAAGCACTATTCCGGCTGGACAGATAGTTGGGTACATCATTATTTCGAGTATCCTTAGGGATTATTATAGGCAAAATTTGGGATTTAAAGTAGTATTTTTGGGTAATGACAAGTAGGGAACTTGAAGGATTCGTAAGTGAAAGAAAACAAAAGCGATGACGAAAGGATTATTATGGGATGAAATTTTGATCGAGAATGGCAATGGAATACAACACCATAAGGTAAAGCCTTTAAGGGGGGAAGCGAGTAAGCTTGGGTATGAGCATAAGGACTGAAATAATATGTGGTAGATGTTGTATTGTGAATGGATTATAGAGATAGTTCAAAGTAAGAATTGTTGAGGAAACATGATTAACAAAATCTGAAGGCAAGTCAACAAATGAATAGAGTAACTAAAGAGTATCTTTTGAGACTGGACTGGAAATAATTCATGGGGATGAAAAGAAATTGAACGATATTCCAGTAGGGGAACTTAATGTCCACAAAATGGGAAGGATATGACAAGAAAATAGAAGGGAATGCAAGGGAGTTTCAAGATAGTCTTGGTGTACATGAAGAATGGTTTATGACGAAGATGATTAGTAGTCCGAAGGATTAAAATGAGTTACATTTGAGGTTTTGTAGGAACAAGGTCTATTAGGGGATTTAGGGAAGGTCGACAAATGAGTTCTGTTGTGGCTTAATATAACGAGAAGGTTTTCACGACTAACTCAAAAGAAATGATTTATAGAAAGGATTATGGAATTGATTATATGTTAAGGTTGAGTTAAAGGATATCATAAAGATATGGGTTGTTCCTGATATACTTTAGGATGCTGGAGATATTAAAATGATTCTATATAAGTTAGATTAGTGAATTGGATTACTTAGTTCCTACAGATCGGGAGTTGTCAGTAAAACGAAGTATAGTCAGAACTTATGTTTTCCATTGATGCAGAAATGATTACGTTGAGAAGAGCTACGACTAGTCAGAGAGTTAACACAATTGCAGAGCGAGGGTTATGAGAGTATCAAGAGGTAAGTTATGAGATTTAAAGGTCAGTAAGGTAAAAATGAGGAAGATATGAGCTATTGGAGTACATGAGGTCATAATTGGTTCAGACCTCAGTTAAGAGTCCAGTAGCGCCGTGGTTCGGTATCCAGGTCCTTTAGTGATTTTTTCAGAAGCATGTTTTTTGACTTATGAGTTTCAAGAGCAAAGAGATTAGCTACGAGAGTAGAGAAAGGTTTGTAAGCTTATGATGTTAGTAAATTCAGTAAAAGGCTATGAAGGGTATGAGTGGATTTAAACAGGTTAAAAGTCGGGGAATGGACGACAAGATTTCGAGAAGGACAGAAGTAAACGTAGGAAAGAGTGAGTAAATAACCAATGGAGACCTATTATGGCGATGGTATGATTAAATGTGATATGTTAACGACAAGAATGATTCAATAAGGGGATGTATCAGAGAAAGGGATCAGGGACAGAGTACAAGACTAGTTTAAACATTCGAGCATGAATGTTTCTAAGGTGGGAAGCATGTTACACCCCGGAAAATTTCGTGTTAACAAGATTGTAGACGGCTTAGTATGAGCTCAAGGGAGAGCAAAGTTATGCAAGGATCAAGGATGAAGATTATATGATCTGAGTATAAGAATATATATATATATATATTTATATATATATATGACATTTGGAGACCGTATGGAGTAAATCAGTTAACACGTTACTTGATGAATAGCCCTCGTAACCGTAAGTTAAGGTGGGGCCCACATGTCGGGATTTTATAAAGGACATATGAAAAGTGATATGAGTAGTACATGGGAAGTTGAGAAAATCTTAAAAAGGACCCTTAAGCAAAATATGGGCATAAGCCCTCCAAAAGGATGATTTAAGGATACGTTTTCAGATTTTTCTGATTTGGAGGGGCCAAAACACTATTATAGGTTTGGAATTTGGAAACGCATAAAAAATGAAAGTTGTAGATAATTAAAAGACATTTCCAACCATATGTCGTGAGCCCTCACACGATATTGGGATTAAGAATTATAGCAATTTTATGATAAAGACTCCAAGCTGCCAAATGGCTTCTGCGTGTCCCACTTGAGAAGGTCGGTGGAACCGACTTATGAGGGGTATAAATACCCCATTAAATCCATTTTTCAACATTTTAAATTCTCAATAGTCCTAGACACTTCTCAACACATCCCCCAAATCCATAATTTAACAAGATTACACCAAACTAGTCTATGAAAGGTGATTGTTCTTGCTTCTACTAGATGTTGTGGTAAGTTTGGTCTTGAATAAAGTTGGTGTGGCTGAATTTATTCAAGTATAAGGTATGTTCTTCATCCGATCTCTTATGTTGAGTTGATTTGAAGGTTTAACAAGTCTTAAAAGTGAAAATAGTTATGGAGGAAAGGTCATAAAGTGTCGTGTTGTAGTTGTTGTGTTTATTGACTATTTTTAGCATGTTGTGGCCATGTGGCTTGACTGATTTACATGTATAGTGGCATGACCCAACCCCGTGGGCCGTGACTAGTGCCCTAACTGGACACCCATACTCATTCACTTACCAAATCACGTATCAAAGACTTATTCATATTTAACATACGTTATTTTGCACAGATACTGAGAACAGACGTCGTCTTAAGCGGTCACCTATAACAGAAATATCATACAGAAGCCGGCAGGCTGGCAGAATACACATCACCTGAATATACCTACATATACATACATGTGGGCCGTTTCGGCTATAATAGCAAATGGGACCGCTTAAGGCACAAGTCACAGACATCACTGAACAAACACGACCCATAACCCACATATATGTCTACATGCCTCTACAAACCACAACAGAAACATATGACGGGACAGGGCCCCGCCATACCCCAAATAGTCGTATATACAGAAACATATACAACTAAAGATATGTACCAAAAAAATATGGGTTCCGGATCAAAGGAGTACTCCAAAGAGCAGAATAAGTATCCTACACTGGCGGGTCACCAGAACGAACGTCTGCTCCTGCGGGCATGAAACGCAGCCCCCGAAGAAAGGGGGTCAGTACGAAATATGTACTGAGTATGTAAAGCATGAAATACAGTAATCCAAATCATAAATGAAGTGAGAAGTACGAAAAATTGATACAGAATTAGTGTATCAAAACCTGCGCTGAAAACATAAGTAAGGCAAATAAGAATCATGCATAGGGCTCAGGAACGTGGTCGTCACTCCGACGCTGGCGCCACAGCACATCATACTCTAGAAGGTTTCAAATCTCCGTACAATCCCGAACATATCGTATCATCATAACATATAACAATGTAATAACACATCATATGCCATAACACATCATAAATCCGTATATAAGTGGTACCCGGCCCTATGGCGAGGGACTCGGGAACCGTAACACATCATACTGTCGAATATATCATAGGGCGCACGATAGCAAAACCGGCCCGGGACCCGACGAATGATGTCATAGTAGTATGCACGAGCAGAGTAGTGAGAAACCGTATGCACGTAAATCAAGACTCGATAAAACAAGTTTCGGGTCAATCGGAATTAGTATAAGAAAGTTACGAGGTTTTGAAGTACCGAACCTTCTAAAATGTTTCATAAGCCATATTTGGAAATTCAAGTAACAATCATATTAGGTAACTTTCAAGTGTCATTATGGATCAAATCAAATAGAGCCTTTAGAACTATATGTACGTATCAAAATATATATCCACGACTTTAGTCATATCAGTTATTTTCCGAACAACATTCAGAAACATATCAACTAGAATCTCCGGACATCATATATATGAGTATCAAACCATATGGAATGGTCTATGGAAGTCAAAGACATTAGTCATCCTAGTGGCTCTAAGAATAGGATTTTCGTGAAATTACACATATATGTCAATGCTCATTTCATAAAGACCATGCCAAAAGAAAGGAAGGTTAGGCTTTACATACCTGTCAGCGACTATTCGTGAATCCTTTTCGCCTCGTCGCTCTTTTAGCCTATTTATATAAAAGTAACGTTATCGTTAGTAACTATATTTTCTATTCCACAATTCTATAACCCATTTCTTATTGAACCTATACTTTAGTTTATATATCCTCATTTAGGGTTTTTTATTTTTAATTATTATCCAAAAATCTAGCGAAAATCCGGCAGCAGTTCCCCTATACATTCGCCTATCCCAAATTTCCAATTGCTCTACTGTTGACACAGAAATACCAACAACAACATATGGATACAATCATATCTTCAATTCCTTCAATTCAACGAAAACAACAACATATTCATATCAATAACTTTAACTTTCTAATCCTTTTGTCATATAATCCATGATAACAACAACCATACTACTAATTAAACTTAATTTACCATAGCTAGTTTAAATTGGCCCCATACGGCTCAAACTCCACTTCCATATCAACATACACAACTTTTGCAATTTCTTCCACATCCACCAATTCATACAAAGACTAATCATCTTCTAAAACATGTAGGAAAATATTAAACCTTACCTTAATAAATTTGGCTAAAAAAATATACCTTGGCCGTGAGCTTCCTTCACTCTTTCTCCTCCAATTGCGATTGAAAATTGAATAATTTAATGGTGTAAGGTGGGGCTGGGCGTGAACAGTGGCGCCAAGAACAGTGCGCCGCCGTGAACAGTGCCGTGAACTTCTCTCTCTTTAAGTTGAGAGCTTCTCTCACTAAAATACACTTTGCTAAATCTGAAAAATGAGATATATGACTCATATTTCATGAATTTATAAGCCTCCCTTGGATTTACATGTGTCCCATTATCATCCATGTACTAAATCAAATTTAGCCACATGTTTTGGGGCCTACTTAGTGGTCTAATTAACTGAATTAATCTCCATTAGTCACTAATCCCCACTTAATAATCCAATCATGGTAAATTATTCCCAAATCTCCACTAATATTTCTGCTAATTGTAATTAATTAGCAAACCGTGCAATTATTAAAATCGGAATTAAAAGTCTTTGTCTCCTATCCAAAAATAATCTTGTCCTTGGATTTATGTTGATTAACTTACGAATAATCCGTCTTATAAAAATACGGGGTATAACATCCTTCCCCCCTTTATAACATTCGTCCTCGAATGTTAAACTGGTCCTGAGCTCCCAATACTTCCTTAAACGTTCTTTTACTAAATTATGTCCTTCACATGCCTCTTTCCTTGGTCGATCCCTTTACTTTATTATAACATATTCCAGATCTCTACATAACCATTCCCGTAATATTTCCTCCTTCCGTTGCTTCTCCAGGTAATTATGCCACGTCGTTGTCGGTACTCTCCTCTTTATTTCGCAGTCGGTTGTCAGTTTTATTTCAAGCTCTCCTGCTGAAGGGTTACTCTTTCCATTGTCTACATACTGTTCAGTTGTACTGTCACTGATTGATTCGGACTTATATTCCTGGTGCACTTAGTCATGACTCGACTCTTTTTTTTTCTGTCATTACTCCCTTAAGATGATGATTCGTTCATTTCACTTTACCCTCTTATCTTTAAACAAGATCTTGTAACGTGTAGACGTCCCTCGTCGGTTCATTAGACTTTAATATCCCTAGAGTATTGCATGCCTCTGGTAACCTGTAGGCCCTCCGCAGGTTCTACGAGTAAAACGAAATTTTCGAGAGGGTAACATTGTTGTACTCCAATATCCTTGCTTTACTCTGCTGTGACAGTCCGAATTCTGGAATCCCCAACATCATTTGTTACTTTCTGATCTTCTTTTAAAGGTCTTTAACTATCACTTGCTTTTACTTCTTGATCTCGATCTTTAGGGTTGGTTATCAAATAGCGCTAGGGTCCCCTCATATCATAACTCTACTGTCATCCAGTAACCAGTAAGCCGCTTGTTCTGATTGTCTCGGTTAAATCATTTAGTAATTTCCTTTACCCTAACTGTCAATACTTTCGGCATATTATCTCGTGTCGTTTCTCTATTTTTGACTAAAACTCTTCGATTGCCCCTTTACTCAAATTTGCTCTTAGCTCTCCTATCACGCATCCTATTGCAATCTTTACACGAGTATGTGTAAGTACTCAAATCAGCCCATAAAATACCTTAGTGTCGCTACGCTAGTCTTTATGCAGACCCTATATTCTTCTCTTATCTCCTTCAATTGATATCAAGGCTCAACTATGGCTTTTGCCCTCAATGCTAATTATACCTCTGTAGTTTTGCCTCAAACCACCTTACACCTTTCTTTGGTGTACCCAAAATATTGCAACCGCATTGTTGTTACTGAATTCTTACCTTTCTTATCAAGTTCTTACTTGGTCTCGTCCTTAGCATACAAATACTCGTAGGTTGCATAACTACTCTTGTACAATTCATACAAAGTGCATCCATACTTAGTCATAGTCTTTCTTTCTCTTGGTTTATTCTGCTCTACACATCTTATTGTACTAAAACTCACTTGCTGTCTATTTTGTCATACTCCTTTCCCTTCCTTTACTTACCATTAAATTGTTTCATATTCTACTATAAGAGATCCTCTATCCTCTCTCCTTTGCTACTTGCATATCACAATATTATTGGCCAATAACTCTGTTGCCAACGTCTTAACTTCTAATCTAGTATAGCCTTGCTATCCCTTATAATATCCTTTAAGTTACTCGTTACCATTCTCTTGTCGTATTCTTCCTTTTTATAAGCATCCACCTTCTGATGTCATATTATCCAAGGTCTTTACGAATAATTCTCAGCACTGTCTTAAATACCATCTTGGCTACTATTCATTTATCGCTGGCTTTTAGATCTTACCAACTTGTTTCAGTTTGGGATCTCAGTTGAAGTTTGAGTATCCATATTGGATATATTATAGCGTCAATTGTTTCCATTTGTACTTACTTTGCTTCCACCCGCTTCCCCCCTTTGGGGTTGTGCTTATACCATGTCCAGGTCTTTTCTTTATCATTTATAACTTTGATTCCCCACGTGCGAAACCTTAACTAAATCACGAGGTGATGAGAACTCTCAATATATAGTACAAACTCTTATCTGATGGTTGGTACTCGAGTAATGCAATTAATGTAACAATTTATCCAAAGTCACATTCCATTTATTCCGATCAGTAATGAGCTAGTGTTTATAGTCGTTTTAAATTCCCAATTAGGTAGCACTTATATTCTAATGATAAATGTCCCAAGCATTCTTATAACAATATCTTTATCCCAACGGATATCATCTGTTCCCTCTAATAAATTCACAATACATCAGTTGTTTCGCAAGTCCACAATTTTTGTCCTTTAAGGATTTCACTATTTTTGAGGTAAAGTCACATATACGCAGTACTCCTTTATGCCTCATGCTCTTCCACCCTTGTTGTATACCCAACGCTAACTTCTAAATTACTCAAAATCATATCCAATTCGTCTTAATAGTGGTCTTGTCTTATCACCTTCTCGTCGTGCTACACCTTAAGTTTGTAACTATATATTTCCCTTTTATCCTATACTCATGCTCAATGAATTACGTCTGTCTTGAGTGCTTCCTTTAGTAGTCCTTTCGTTTCTCCAGTCTATATCCATATTTCACGTTGTGCACGAGGAAGCTCATGCTACTCCTGTATCCTTCGGAAAACACTATTTCTACATAACCCCTTTCTCTTTTTCAAAACATATTCTGTTCATCTCTATTTGTTCTTATCATACCAGTCATTTCTGGTATTTATTCTGTCTTGTTGCTCATCTTCCTTTAGGTTGGTCTTTCGCAATTCTGTCACTTGTATTACTCATTTTCCAAGCTATACATGTCATAATGCATCGCTGCACTCTAATCCCACTCGCTTTCTTCCTATCTCGTTCTTTCGATTAACTTCTTCTCTTCCTGTGCTCGCTTTCACTTTCGTTACCACCTGATCTCTATTCTGAACTTTCCCTATAGGACTTTGTAAGTCTTTCTTATTCGTTCTATATTTGCTTTTCCGTTTCCCACTGATCACATCATATCCTTTAGTTACTTCCTTGCTTGGATTTACTCATTTCTATAGCAATCCTTATGGTGTTCACAGTACATCCTGTTCGTAATCCATCTTATAACGTAATACTTCTTAATCTTATTCACGATTCTTCTACACTCTGCGGACTTGGTGTACTTGACCCTTCGCCCCTTTCTGATCAATCCTATCCTTAATATCTCACAAGCTGTCTTATCAACACCTTCAAGATTTGGTATAACTCTTCCTCTTCTGTACTTTTAACTCAATCATACTGTTACTTGTTGTAATTGTAACTCGTTGTAATTTATCCCTGCTTATCGGTTCACTCGATACCTTAATAAAATGTTCTGTTACGAGTTGCCACCTTTTCCTAGATCATCTTTAGTATTTCACCAACAATACATGAAATATATGATCCTAGACAGCCCACAAGTTTAAGTTTTTCTTCCACAAATTCCATCTCCAATTAGTCGATGAGAACTGATAAAATGTTACTATGAGGCATTCTCCAACCACCAGCAGAAGAAAACTAGAGTCCGACAAGCACCACAGAACTTCTTAGTGCTTGATTCACGTAGTTTACCTCCATATTTATTTTTGAGTCGTGAGCGAATCATTTAATTCCCAACTGCTTGTCATACGCTTTGTATTCTTCCAATAAGGTGAAACTTAATCGCCGGACATTTTTTTCCTCCAACATAGGTTTTTCTAAAGCAAAATGTGGTTGGAACGTATTCTGGTCCGTTTAAATGAATTGCGAATTCGCTGCTCATATATGCTTTCTCGAAATAAAATTTCCCAAATAAGGATGATGCTTCTTACGAATGACATGGAGGGTATCTCTTAAGCTTTAATCCAACATAATAAATTTACCCTATCGGTATCGACTTCCAAGACATATTATGAACTTATATCTCATTCTCCTTTTTATATTTCTGGGAAAATTTGGGCAGAGGTTCCTCTGTACTTCTTACTATCCCAAAACCTGCACGCAGGAAATACCAACAATACGTAACAGGGACAACATATATACGTATATATCATATCGTATCATAGCCACACAGGGCTACCAATTTCAAGTAAAAGTATAAAGATGTCGAGACTTACCTCACATGTCCAACTCAAACTGCACCTGTTACACTTTCCTGTTTACTTTCCCTTTAAATCTTCAACTTTATATTTCAATCGTACTTCAAATACCTTACCCGACATACATCTTTCATACCATTGCTTACTTGTGTACTGCGTACCTTCCAATATCATCAGTCACTTTCTTCTGTCGATGCCGTTCTTCTGCTGAAATCAAGGGTTAGTAAAAGGAATTTCATTTCCTATGACTGGGCTCTATCGCACGATCTTAGATATGAAAGAAAGGTAACATCCTAAATGTCCTGTAGCTTCCTGTTTATAGATGTGGTGCACAACAAACCGATAAACAAGACTCTACTAGACACGGCCTGTAGACATTCCGAGGACGAACCGCTCTGATACCACTTTTGTCACGACCCAACCCCGTGGGCCGTGACTAGTGTCCTAACTGGACACCCATACTCATTCACTTACCAAATCGACGTATCAAAGACTTATTCATATTTAACATACGTTATTTTGCACAGATACTGAGAACAGACGTCGTCTTAAGCGGTCACCTATAATAGAAATATCATACAGAAGTCGGCAGGCTGGCGGAATACACATCACTCAAATATACATACATATACATACATATGGGCCGTTTCGGCCATAATAGCAAATGGGACCGCTTAAGGCACAAGTCACAGACATCACCGAACAAACACGGCCCATGACCCACATATATATCTACAGGCTTCTACAAACCACAACAGAAACATATGACGGGACAGGGCCCCGCCGTACCCCAAATACTCGTATATAAAGAAACATATACAACAAAAGATATGTACCAAAAAAATATGGGCTCTGGATCAAAGGAGTACTCCAAATAGCAGAATAAGTATCCTACACTGGCGGGTCACCAAAACGAACGTCTGCATCTGCGGGCATGAAACGCAGCCCCCGAAGAAAGGGGGTCTGTACGAAATATGTACTGAGTATGTAAAGCATGAAATACAGTAATCCAAATCATAAATGAAGTGAGAAGTTCGGAAAATGGATACATAATTAGTATATCAAAACCTGCGCTGAAAACATAAGTAAGGCAAATAAGAATCAAGCATAGGGCTCAGGAACGTGGTCGCCACTCCGACGCTGGCGCCACAACACATCATACTCCAGAAGGTTTCAAAGCTCTGTACAATCCCGAACATATCGTATCATCATAACATATCACAATGTCATAACACATCATATGCCATAACACATCATAACTCCGTATATAAGTGGTACTCGGCCCTATGGCGAGGGACTCGGGAACCGTAACACATCATACCGCCGAATATATCATAGTGCGCATGATAGCAAAACCGGCCCGGGACCCGGCGAATGATGTCATAGTAGTATGCACGAGCAGAGTAGTGATAAACCGTATGCACGTAAATCAGGACTTGATAAATACGTATACTTACCGTCTCCTGAAGGCTCAGAAACAAGTTTCGGGTCAATCGGAATTAGTATAAGAAAGTTACGAGGTTTTGAAACCGAACCTTCTAAAACGTTTCATAAGCCATATTTGGAAATTCAAGTAACAATCATATTAGGTAACTTTCAAGTATCATTATGGATCAAATCAAATAGAGCCTTTAGAACTATATGTACGTATCAAAATATATATCCACGACTTTAGTCATATCAATTATTTTCCGAACAACATTCAGAAACTGTAACACCTCGGAAAAGTCCCCGTACATGTACAAGGAATAGACCAATGAAGGATATGGGCGAGGGGTGTTTTACTAAGCAAGGGGTGATGATTCGTGAATTTTTGGAAATGAAAAAGTTGTGGAATTTTATTCAGCACAGTGGTCGTGACGTGGTATACGGCCCGTAAAGTGATTTACGGACCGTAAACCACCATCATCCTCCAGCTTTCCAACTTCAACTTTCTGTTAATGTTGAAATGGCCAAATACGACTTGGAGGACGGCCCGTAAACTGGTTTACGAACCGTAAACCTCGGTCGTAAACTGCCATATTTCCAGCCAAACCTTTCTGTTTCTGGGATGATTAAAAACGATCATGCAGGACCGACCGTAAACCACAATACGGTCCGCAAATTGTGGTTTACGACCACTGTTCACCCGACGGTTGTTCATTAAAAATCAAGTTATGTGATTATTAAAAAGGGACCAAAGCCTCACTTTATTTCATTATTCATCTATACAACTCAAGAAAGTTCTAGAACTCTCTCAATACTTCATCCATAGAAATTCAAGGGAATCAAGGGAAGAAACTAGGATCATCAACACTAAACTTATGAAACAAGTGGATGAAACCTAGTTGGAAGTCATCTTCTCCAAGAAATCACAAAAGAGGTAAATGAGGGTTTTGGTGCACAAGGAAGGATTCTACTCTAAGCTTGTTCCACCACCATCCAAGGTGAGTTTTATGACTTTAGCATGTGGTTTAAAGTATTAGAAGACTAAGACACTTGAATTGTAGTAAGACATAGGAAGTGCACCATTATTTAGTGAATAGTGTCACTGTGGAGTGATGGTTGAATGGAATCATGGAAGTTGATATGCTATGATTATAAATACGTTATAAATGACGTTTTGACCATGGAATAAGTGCGACGCATGAGTAAAAGTGACGATTAGCTAAAACCACTAAATATGGAGAAATTGGAGGAAATTGGTGGATTTTTGCTAAACGTACATAAATGATGATTGCTGATTTCTATATTGTGGATATTGTCGCGAATGTTTGGGAGCTAAAATAGAATATGGGAAACGCAGTATAAACAAAGGTAGTGCTGCCCAATTTTCCCTAGAAATAGTAGTCCGTCCTTATAATTTCTTAGCTAACGACGACATGAATTCTCTTGAAGGTATATGCACGCGCAATAAAGGAAGTACGAGCAAGCAATAAGAATAGTAAACGTCAAAGGTATGTGAGGCTATTCCCTTTCTTTCAAAGGCATGATCCCTAGCTTACAATTTCATAAATGCTCCCATATTTTCCTTTCTATTAAAGGTTAAAAAGTCTAAGATTCCGAAGCATGATTTCCTTCTTGATATTCCATAAATGTCTTCCAAGTACTCCTATTTTCCAAAACCAAAGGTTGTGATTATGTGAGTTCTTATGATAACGACGAAGGATATTTTTTTTCAATGACAACGATGATGTCAAAAGTGAGAATATCATTATGATGACTATGATGAGAACGGTCTTATGTTTAATAGTTTCAAGTTTACAATTTCAAGGACTATATTAGAACGTCGAGCTATTTACTGATTTCTCAAATTATTCATGGATGATGACTTTATTTCTAAATCTTCCAAAGTATATGAATGGATGCCTTATGAAGTTCATGATTTTATTCTATGCTTTATTTTAATGCTATTCTTCATTGATAGTCTCGCCTTATAATAATTGTTCCTTCAAGGTGAGACAAAGCGACGATGATTTCTCCATAACATAATCGGAGGCTTTCGACCTTACGTCACTCCGACGTACTTACAGCTTTTCCTTGGGCTCTCAAGCATGCTATGTATATTATTTATGTATATATATGATATGAAAATGTTTTCAGGGGAAATGGGGAAAGGTGAGGCGCTATAGACGCATAGCCACCTGGTCAGCTCGCATATCATGATTTCATCCTGGACGCGGGATGCCCGGACGCGGGATATATGGGTTATGGATCGGGCCGTACGTTCCTCGGCACTAACTTATTATATGTATGGATCGGGCCGTACGTTCCTCGGCACTAACATGATGACATATGGATCGGGCTGCACGTTCCGCAGCAATTTATTATATGATGCTTTATGAGTATGCATGCATGGATCCGCCTTAAGAGGCAAGAAGTTATCGATTATCCCCTTGTACTTAATTTACTTTCTTATTCTTACTTTATTTCTTGATGTATGCCTTACATACTCAGTACAATGCTCGTACTGACATCCTTTTCGTTGGATGCTGTGTTCATGCCCACAGGTAGACGGGAAAGCGGTCCAGACTGATAGGAGTCACTAGCCGAGCTGAAGAGCACTCCATCTTCCGGAGGTGCTAATTGGTTGTTCCTTTTGTGTATATATTTGCATGCCACTCAATAGAGGCTCATAGATGCTCGATGTGGGTTGTGTGGTTCCGCAACGTAGGTTGTACGCATGTATATAGGTATATTGAAATATGTTTTTGTATTAACGCGTTATATTTTTGTAATGAAAAGCAAATCCTCTTTTTAAAGTTAACCAGATATAGATGAATGATTGTTAAATGGGTTAGGTAAATGATAGTACGAGCGGTGCTCGGTGGTTAGTCCCGGGTACCCATCGCGGCCCCTAGCCGGGTCGTGACAGAAACATATCAACTAGAATCTCCGGACATCATATATATGAGTATCAAACCATATGGAATGGTCTATGGCAGTCAAAGACATTAGCCATCCTAGTGGCTTTAAGAATAGGATTTTCGTGAAATTACACATATATGTCGAATGCTCATTTCATAAAGACCATGCCAAAAGAAAGGAAGGTTAGGCTTTACATACCTGTCAGCGACTATTCGTGAATCCTTTTCACCTCGTCGCTCTTTTAGCCTATTTATATAAAAGTAACGTTATCGTTAGTAACTATATTTTCTAGTCCACAATTCTATAACCCATTTCTTATTGAACCTATACTTTAGTTTATCTATCCTCATTTAGGGTTTTTTTATTATTACTATTATCCAAAAATCTAGTGAAAATCCGGCAGCACTTCCCCTATACATTCGCCTATCCCAAATTTCCAATTGCTCTCCTGTTGACACAGAAATACCAACAACAACATATGGATACAATCATATCTTCAATTCCTTCAATTCAACGAAAACAACAACATATTCATATCAACAACTTTAACTTTCTAATCCTTTTGTCATATAATCCATGATAATAACAACCATACTACTAATTAAACTAAATTTACCATAGCTAGTTTAAATTTGTTACACCTCGGAAAAAATTTTCCGTTGGTACGTAAGTGAACGAACTAGTGATAAGTATGAATGCATGAGGTCCATGAGAAAGAAACGACGTTTGATGACCTTAGGCGAGATTTCGAAGGTATCCGATGTGAGATGAGAAAGCTGGCTAAGTTAAGATGAGATATAAGGTGAGCAATGCATGTGCATGGACGTGGGTGATTAAAATGAGAAGTCTAAGAGATATGAAAAGTTGCAGATTTGAAATCTGCCCAGTGGTCTTAAAGTGCAAAATATGGACCGTAAATTGGTATACTGTCCGTAAACTGGCAGTAGTAAATTACCATGCAAGACTTCGACTTTCTGCCCAGTTGAGAAATGGTAAAATACGACCAGGAGGACGGATCGTAAAGTGATTTACAGCCCGTAAACCATGGTCGTAAATCCCCATGCATGCAGCCAAAGTTTCTGGTTCTGGAAATGGTTAAAGACGACCACGAGGGACGGTCCGTAAAGTGGAATACGGACCGTAAACCTCCATGGACGACCACTGTGCACCCAACACAGATTTTTGCAATTCATTAAATAAGGGAACCAACACTTATTTTATTTCATTACAACATTACACCATTTCTCTCTAAAACCTCTCTCTACATTCTTTATACAAGTTTTTAAGGATATTTGAGGATCAACAACATAAAACAAGGTGAATCAAGAGTAAGAACATCATCAAAGATCATCCAAGTCCAGAAATCCAAATGGAGAAAAACTAGGGTTTTTGCTCAAAGTGGAGTATTATTAACCAAAGCTTGTTCCTACAACTTCTAAGGTAAGATTCATGATTTTTACATGATGTTTAAGGTATTGAAGAGTAGAAATACATGGATTGTAGAAAATATGGTCATGTAGGTCATGAATGATGAATAGTGACATTTTGAGGAATAGTTTGAATTGAATCATGAATGTTGTTGTGTTGTGATATGAATGTATTATAAATGGCACTAAGATCATGAACTAGACACTTTAGACGAATGGACGAAGTTGGATGTTATGACCATGAATATGGGTGAATTAGAGGCAAATTAAGGAATCTAGATAATGTGGATAATGTGAATGACTAATGACCATTGTTATGATATTAATGAAGGTATAGACGCTACCATTGGGAGGAAGCGTGCAAATGTAGAATAGTCCGACGAAAAGGTATGTAAGGCTAACCCTTCTTTCATAAGGCATGGTTCCTTGGCCAAACTCTTAAATCCTCTATATGAGTATGTTGTATTCAAACGATTGACACTCCGAGCTCATAAGCTCACAATCCTCGATATGTGCTACGATTGTACTACGCACCCCATATCACGAGTAAGCATAAGATATAGATGTAGCGAAAATGATGATGATAGTGATGACGATGATAATAATAATGATGCTAAAGGTGCCTACGGGCTATTATACTTACATGTGCCTATGAAGGGCTATAATGACACCCCAAGCTTATAACGCCGGGTATGATATATGTATATGAATATGTATAAAGTATGTATACGATTACGAAACGCGCACACCTCTGCAGATGGTACGGATAACCCTGAAGCCTTGGTAGGGCCAGGTATGAGTAACCTTAAGCCTTGGTTGGCCATGTATGCATGGAACACCGATCCTATGAGGTCGGGTATGCTTTGTAAATGCCATGTATATAAAATGAATATGTATATAATATGAATATGAATGTGATAAGACTATGTATAAGAATACGAATAAGGACATGTATACGAATATGAGCACAAGTATGGTATGAGTACTATTATTGAATACGGATGATGACGTAGGTGTACAAATACATATGAAAAATGGAAAGTCCTACGAAAGGCAGGTAAGTGCTATGACGATGATATAATAGTCTCCCCCATCCTATGCTATTTCATATGTTAGTCATGATGCTTATTTATTGATGTTGCTCATGCTTTACATACTCAGTACATTCTTCATACTAACGTCCTTTTGTTTGTGGACGCTGCGTCATGCCCGCAGGTACACCGGGAGACAGACTTGATCCATAGCTGCCTATTCGGAGATTACATAGAGAGCTTCATTTCCTTTGGAGCCATATCTTTTGGGTACTCATTATTTTGTGTATATAATTATGGGCATAGTGGGGTCCTGTCCCGCTAATGTGATATGTTATACTCTTAGAGGCTCGTAGACATGTGTGTGTGTGGGTAGATGTGTTTGGCCTTGTCGGCCTATGTTTTGTATATCATTTTGTCGGCCACGTTAGCCCATGTACATTGATGTGGCATAGATGCCTATGATGATATAAATGTGTTGTTGTCCAAATGGGAGTAGTTGACGAATGAATGGAAATGCATGTATAATTGTGTGGCTCACCTAGATGTAAGCATAAGAGTAAGCTAAGAGGGTGCCCGGGTGGGCTAGCACCGGGTGCTCGTCGCGGCCCCGAGTCGGGTCGTGACAAAAGTGGTATCAGAGCAGTTCAGTCGTAGGGTGTGTCTACGAGCCGTGTCTAGTAGATTCTTGGTTATCGGTGTGTTGCGCGCCACACTTATAAACAAGAAGCTGCGGACATTTTAAGAATAAATGACCTTCTTTCTTCATAAGAATCGTGCGATAGAGCTATGATGTAGGATTTTCTTGCTCCTAAATCGTGTGTTGTGTATTTCAGAGATGCCTAAAAAGGGAAAGACTACGGCAGCCCAAAAGGGCAAGACGGTGGCAGAGAACCGGGCTAAGAAAGCACCGCCACCGGTAGTAGAGGAAAGTAAGTCCTAGGGTGCGGCTCAATCTCAATCCTCCCAGTCAGTGCCCGTCTCTGAGGAGCGTGAGGGAGCCTCAGCCCCAGCTCCAGCACCTCCAGCTTCTCCACCAAATGCTTCGGGCCAAGATGTAAAAGAGGCCATTACTTTATTGACTCAATTGGTTGCGGCCCAGGCTCAGAGGCATAGTTCAGGGTATGGTGATAGGGCTGTTAGTGCAAGAGCCTGTGATTTCATTACTTTGAACCCTCCGAAATTCTTTGGGTCAAAGCTGGAGGAGGATCCTCAGGATTTCATCGATGGTATACTAAGGACGCTCCGATTGATACATGTTTTAGACACCGAGTCTGTAGAGCTAGCGTCATATAGATTGAGAGATGTCTCGATCCAGTGGTATACAGTATGGATGGCTTCACGGGGAGCCAATGCACCTCCCCCGGTATGGCAAGAGTTTGTTGATGCTTTTCTCGGTCATTATATGCCTCCAGAAGTTCGGCGAGCAAGGGCCGATAAATTCTTGAACTTGAGGCAAGGAAGCATGAGTTCCCTATAGTATAGCCTCTGTTTTAACTCCTTGGCCAGGTATGCCTCGGCCATGGTAGTAGATATGGGCGACAGGGTACACCGATTTGTAAAGGGCCTAGGGCCCCATCTGATGGATAAATGCGTGACTGCGTCCCTTCAGGATGGTATGGACATTGCAAGAATTCAGGCACATGCTCAGAACTTAGAAGAAAGCATACAGTAGCGAAGAGGTGAACGTGAGCAAGATCGGGGACATAACAAGAGGGCCAGATCTTCAGGCCCAATGAATGAGTCCCGAAGCGGACACAGGCCACAGTTCCCTAGACATTCGGGCTATTCTATGACCAGTGCACCTCCACGGTTTTCAGGCCAGAGCCTTGATAGATCTACTCATCTCGGGCCGAGTCAGAGTTATTCGGGGTCCCAGTTTAGAGGTGATTCAGGCCAGTCAAGGCCACCTATACCACGATGTTGCCAGTGTGGGAAGTCGCATTGGGGTCAATGGCGATTGGGTTCAGATGTTTTCTGTTCACGTGGTCGACCAAGCCATTTTATGCGTGATTGCCCCTCAGTACATGGTAGAGGTAGGACCCAACCATCAGGGTTGGTAGCCGGATCTTCGGCATCTGTATGCCCTACGGGGCCAGGTTCACATGCGCCAGCCGGCCATGGTAGAGGTAGAGGCAGAGCTCCCAGTACTAGCGGCCCTCAGCACCGTATTTATGCCTTGGCTGGACGCCAAGATCTAGAGTCTTCTCCTGACCTGGTCACAGGTATATTATCGGTATTCTCTCATGATGTATATGCTTTGATTGATCCGGGCTCCACGTTATCATATGTTACTCCTTATATTGCGGGTCAATTTATAGTTGAGCCGGAGTCGATCAAACCTTTTGAGGTGTCCACACCCGTGGGTGAATCGGTAATAGCTAGCCGAGTATATAGGGATATTATAGTCACGATTTGTGACCGTCGTACCATGATTGATTTGCATGAGCTAGAAATGGTAGATTTTGATGTTATTATGGGCATGGATTGGTTGGCTTCTTGTTATGCCAATGTTGATTGCCGAATGAAGATGGTTCGTTTCCAGTTTCCGGGAGAACCAGTCTTAGAATGGAAAGGGAATCCAGCATCACCAAAAGGTAGATTTATTTCCTATCTAAAGGCAAGGAAGATGATCACGAAAGTATGTATTTATCATCTAGAGCGAGTTCAAGATGTAGAAGCTGAATCGCCGACCCTTCAATCAGTTCCCGTAGTGAACGAATTTTCGGATGTGTTCCCGGAAGAGCTTCCAGGCCTTCCTCCTGAGCGGGAGATTGATTTTACCATTGATGTGTTGCCAGGAACCACACCTATACCTATTCCTCCATATAGAATGGCACTCGCAGAATTGAAAGAGTTGAAGGAGCAATTGAAGGACTTGCTTGATAAAGGCTTCATTAGGCCTAGTTCATCCCCGTAGGGAGCGCCCGTATTGTTCGTCCGAAAGAAAGATGGCTCCCTGAGAATGTGCATTGATTATAGGAAATTGAATAAAGTAACGATTAAGAATAAATATCCTCTCCCAAGGATTGATGACTTGTTTGATCAATTGCAAGGCGCCAAATGGTTTTCAAAGATTGATTTGAGGTCCGGGTATCATCAAGTGAGGGTTAGGGAGAAAGATATCCCTAAGACAGCCTTCAGAACGAGATATGGTCATATTGAATTCCGGGTGATGTCATTTGGGCTAACTAATGCGCCAGCGGTATTTCTGGATTTGATGAATAATGTGTTCCGGTCCTTTCTGGACTTATTTGTAATCGTATTCATTGATGATATTTTGGTGTATTCTAGATGCGAATCATAACATGCGGATCATTTGCGTATTTTCCTTGGAGTTCTTCGAACTCGAGAATTGTTTGCAAAGTTTTCCAGTGGCATTTTTAGGGCATATTTTGGCAGCCGATGGTATTCGAGTGGATAGTCAAAAGATTGAGGCCGTGAAAACTTGGCCAAGACCCACAACTCCTACAGAGGTTCGTAGCTTTCTGGGTTTAGCAGGTTATTACAGGAGATTCGTTGAAGGTTTTTCCTCTATTTCTGCACCACTCACAAAGTTGACACAGAAATCAGCCAAGTTTCAATGGACAGATGCTTGCGAACGTAGTTTCCACAAGTTAAAGGGTCGATTGACTTCTGCCCCAGTTCTGACACTTCCAGAGGGATTGGAAGGATACGTTGTGTATTGCGACGCTTCAGGTGTTGGGCTAGGCTGTGTGTTGATGCAACATGGCAAGGTGATTGCGTATGCTTCAAGGCAATTGCGGAAACATCAGCAGAATTATCCTACCCATGACTTAGAATTAGCCGCGGTGGTCCATGCATTAAAGATATGGATACATTACTTATATGGTGTCCACGTGGATATTTACACAGATCATAAGAGTCTTCAATACATCTTTAAGCAGAAAGAGTTGAATTTGCGGCAACGACGATGGCTAGAGTTGCTAAAAGACTATGATATTGAGATCCTGTACCACCCCGGAAAGGCAAATGTGGTGGCTGATGCTCTTAGCCGTAGGTCGATGGGAAGTCTAAGTGATGTACGCCCAGAAAAGAAAGAAATGGCCCGTGAGCTTCAACAGTTAGCTAGCCTAGGAGTCCGAGTAGTGGACTCAGGTAGCAGCGGAGCTACTATCCAGAATACCGCAGTCTCGTCGCTAGTGGCAGAAGTGAAAGAGTGACAATATGAGGATCCCATGCTAATGCAGTACAGAAATACACTCCCTCAGAAAAAGGAGTCATTATTTGACATTTTAGGAGATGGAGCTCTTCGATGTAGAGGAAGATTATGTGTTCCCGATGTGGCAAGTTTACGCCACCAGATTTTGAGAGAAGCTCATAGTTCCCATTATTTTGTTCACCCCGGAGCGACGAAGATGTATCATGATCTTAAGTCTATATATTTGTGGAATGGGATGAAGAAAGATATAGCAGAATTCGTAGCTCAGTGTCCTAATTGCCAACAAGTGAAGATTGAACACCAAAAGCCTGGTGGATTGTTGCAAGCTCTGGAAATCCCAACTTGGAAGTGGGAAGTGATTAACATGGACTTCATTTCAGGCTTACCCCGTTCTCGACGTAAGTATGATTCCATATGGGTGATTGTGGATAGACTCACCAAGTCAGCTCATTTCTTACCGGTCAGGACGACCTATGAGGTAGAAGATTATGCGAAGCTTTATCTTAAAGAGATAGTAAAACTCCATGGCGTCCCGGTATCTATTATCTCCGACAGAGGGACTAAGTTTACAACTATGTTTTGGAGGTCTTTCCAAGAGGGTTTAGGGACCCGAGTTAGCCTTAGCACGACATTTCATCCCCAGACCGATGGACAAGCTGAACGTACTATTCAGACTCTTGAGGATATGTTACGAGCATGTATGATAGATTTTGGAGGGAATTGGGATGATCATTTTCCACTCATTGAATTTTCTTACAATAATAGTTATCATTCCAGCATTCAAATGGCACTGTATGAAACTTTATATGGGCAAAACTGTTGATCCCCGATTGGGTGGTTCGAATCAGGAGAGACTAAATTGATAGGGCCAGACTTGGTTCAGCAAGCTATAGAGAAAGTTAAGCTCATACAAGATCGGTTGCTAGTGGCTCAAAGTCGTCAAAAGTCCTATGCGGATAATCGTAGAAGGGACTTAGAGTTCGAAGTGAAATATTGGGTGTTCTTGAAAGTGTCGCCAATGAAGGGCGTTATGAGATTTGGCAAAAAGGGGAAACTTAGTCCCCGGTATATTGGGCCATATGAGATTGTGCGCAAAATAGGCAAGGTGGCCTATGAATTAGAACTACCTCCGGAATTGGAGTCAGTCCATCCAGTGTTTCACGTCTCGATGCTCCGAAAATGCATTGGAGATCCTACTAGGATCGTCCCAGTAAATGATGTACAAGTGACAGAGAAATTGACTTATGATGAAATACCCATTGCCATATTAGATAGGCAAGTACGGAGGCTTAGAAATAAAGAAGTGGCCTTAGTTAAAGTTTTGTGGAGAAATAACCATCGAGAGGAAATGACGTGGGAAGCGGAAGAAAGTATGCGATCCAAATACCCACATTTATTTCAGCCCTTGGAAGAAGCCCAAGATGAGACGTCAAGATCATAAGGTATGTATGTTTTCCTTTTATGCTTTTGGGTCATGTGTGGCCAAAATTTTATGTTATTATGTTGTGGCCCTGTGTGGCATCGATATTATGGGTTGTTGTGGCAGGATGATAGTGCCATATTATAGGGGAAACTCTGGCGAAATTTTTGTAGAACTCCTGAGCACTTTAACATTCGGGGACGAATGTTCTTAAGGGGGGGGGGGGGAGAATGTTACACCTCGGAAAAAAAATTCCGTTGGAACGTAAGTGAACGAACTAGTGATAAGTATGAGTGCATGAGGTCTATGAGCAAGAAACTACGTTTGATGACCTTAGGCGAGATTTCGAAGGTATCCGATGTGAGATGAGAAAGTTGGCTAAGTTAAGATGAGATATAAGGTGAGCAATGCATGTGCATGGACGTGGGTGATTAAAATGAGAAGGCTAAGAGATATGAAAAGTCGAAGATTTGAAATCTGCCCAGTGGTCGTAAAGTGCAAAATACGTACCGTAAATTGGTATACGGTCCGTAAACTGGCAGTCGTAAATTACCATGCAAGACTTTGACTTTCTGCACAGTTGAGAAATGGTAAAATACGACCAGGAAGACGGACCGTAAAGTGATTTACGGCCCGTAAACCATGGTCGTAAATCACCATGCATGCAGCCAAAGTTTCTGGTTCTGGAAATGGTTAAAGACGACCACGAGGGACGGTCGGTAAAGTGGAATACGGACCGTAAACCTCCATGGACGACCACTGTTCACCCAGCACAGATTTTTGCAATTCATTAAATAAGGGAACCAACACTTATTTTATTTCATTACAACATTACACCACTTCTCTCTAAAACCTCTCTCTACATTCTTTATACAAGTTTTCAAGGATATTTGAGGATCAGAAACATAAAACAAGGTGAATCAAGAGTAAGAACATCATCAAAGATCATCCAAGTCAAGAAATCCAAATGGAGAAAAACTAGGGTTTTTGCTCAAAGTGGAGTATTATTAACCAAAGCTTGTTCCTACAACTTCTAAGGTAAGATTCATGATTTTTACATGATGTTTAAGGTATTGAAGAGTTGAAATACATGGATTGTAGAAAATATGGTCATGTAGGCCATGAATGATGAATAGTGACATTTTGAGGAATAGTTTGAATTAAATTATGAATGTATTATAAATGGCACAAAGATCATGAACTTGACACTTTAGACGAATGGACGAAGTTGGATGTTATGACCATGAATATGGGTGAATTAGAGGCAAATTAAGGAATCTAGATAATGTGGATTATGTGAATTACTAATGGCCATTGTTATGATATTAATGAAGGTATAGACGCTAGCATTGGGAGGAAGCGTGCAAATGTAGAATAGTCCGACGAAAAGGTATGTAAGGCTAACCCTTCTTTCATAAGGCATGGTTCCTTGGCCAAACTTTTAAATCCTCTATATGAGTATGTTGTATTCAAACGATTGACACTCCGAGCTCATAAGCTCACGATCCTCGATATATGCTACGATTGTACTACGCACCCCATATGACGAGTAAGCATAAGATATAGATGTAGCGAAAATGATGATGATAGTGATGACGATGATAATAATAATGATGCTAAAGGTGCCTACGGGCTATTATACTTACATGTGCCTATGAAGGGCTATAATGACACCCCGAGCATATAACGTCGGGTAGGATATATGTATATGAATATGTATAAAGTATGTATACGATTACGAAACGCGCGCACGCCTCTGCAGATGGTACGGATAACCCTGAAGCCTTGGTTGGCCAAGTATGCAAGAAACACTGATCCTATGAGGTCGGGTATGCTATGTAAATGTCATGTATATAAAATGAATATGTATATAATATGAATATGAATGTGATAAGACTATGTATAAGAATACGAATAAGGACATGTATACGAATATGAGCACAAGTATGGTATGTTATACTCTTATAGGCTCGTAGACATGTGTGTGTGTGGGTAGATGTGTTTGGCCTTGTCGGCCTATGTTTTGTATATCATTTTGTCGGCCACGTTGGCCCATGTACATTGATGTGGCATAGATGCCTATGATGATATAAATGTGTTGTTGTCCAAATGGGACTAGTTGACGAATGAATGGAAATGCATGTATAATTATGTGGCTCACCTAGATGTAAGTATAAGAGTAAGCTAAGAGGGTGCCCGGGTGGGCTAACACCGGGTGCTCGTGACAAAATTGGCCCCATACGGCTCAAACTCCACTTCCATATCAACATACACAACTCTTGCAATTTCTTCCACATCCACCAATTCATACAAAGACTAATCATCTTCTAAAACATGTAGGAAAATATTAAACCTTACCTTAATAAATTTGGCTAAAAAATTATACCTTGGCCGTGAGCTTCCTTCACTCTTTCTCCTCCAATTGTGATTGAAAATTGAACAATTTAATGGTGTAAGGTGGGGCTGGCCGTGAACAGTGGCGCTGTGAACAGTGCGCCGCTGTGAATAGTGCCCGTGAACAGTGGCGCCGCCGTGAACAGTGCCCGTGAACTTCTCTCTCTTTAAGTTGAGGGCTTCTCTCACTAAAATACACTTTGCTAAATCTGAAAAATGAGATATATGACTCATATTTCATGAATTTATATGCCTCCCTTGGATTGACATGTGTCCTATTATCATCCATGTACCAAATCAAATTTAGCCACATGTTTTGGGGCCTACTTAGTGGTCTAATTAACATAATTAATCTCCATTAGTCACTAATCCCCACTTAATAATCCAATCATGGTAAATTATTCCCAAATCTCCACTAATATTTCCACTAATTGTAATTAATTAGCAAACCGTGCAATTATTAAAATCGGAATTAAAAGTCCTTGTCTCCTATCCAAAAATAATCTTGTCCTTGGATTTATGTTGATTAACTTACGAATAATCCGTCGTATAAAAATACGAGGTATAACATATAGAGATGGTATCTAATGTTGTTGGTGTTGATTGGATTATGCTCCTTGTTTGGGAACAAAGGAAGTGTATATTGTTGTTGTATGTTGAAAAATATCGTGTGGGATGTTTTATGGAATATATTGGTATTGATAATATTGTTGTTAATGTTTGTATTGTTTTTGTTATTGTTGGTTGCTGGATTGTGATTTCGGGCTAGTCATATAAACAGGGGAGATACTGCCCGAATTTTGGCAGATTCTAAAGGAGTTTGGTTTAAAAACTTCGGATAGGCATATGATGATAAGTCTAACGGTAGTATAAGCGTTAATTCGTATTGCATGTTTGGGGGAATAAGCGTTAATTCGTAGAAGATCAATCAGGTATGTCAAGGCTCGTCCCTTTCTTTCAAAGGCATGATCCCTATGGTACGATTTCATAAATGCTTCCATAACTTCTTTGTTTTCAGAAGATAGAAGTTTATGACCCCAAAGTATGATTCCTTTCCCGATAATCCATGAATGTTTTCCAAAATGCCTGTATTTTCCAAACCAGAGAATTATGATTCTGTGAGCTCTTACGATAACGACGATGAACATGCTTTTTTTACGTTGATAATGATGATGTCAAAGATGAGAATATTTTCTATCATGATTATGATGATGATGATGATTTTATGGTTAAAAGTATCAAGTTATGAGATTAATGCTTTTATGAGATTATTGAGCTTATTTCATGATTTTCTCAATTTTATTCATTGTTGTCGGTCTCACCTTATAATAATTGTTCTTTCAAGGTGTGATAGAGCGATGATGATTATTCCACAATATAAATTAGAGATTACCGACCTTACGTCACTCCGCTAAAGTGGTAGCTTATGTTTGAACCCTCATGCATGCTATGAGTATAATATGTGTGTAAAGTTATTTTGTGACATTACCAAGTTCTATTATTTCATTTTGCTTATGCACTGCACTCATTCTCATTCTTCATGTACATATATAAGGCACAATTGACAGGGGGTGACGCTGTAGCCTTTGTTGTGATGTGTATATAAGGCACAGTTGACAGGGGGTGACGCAGTGGCTTTTGTTGTGATGTGTATATATATATATATATATATATATATATATATATATATATATATATATATATATATATATATATATATATAAGGCACAGTTGACAGGGGGTGGCGTTGTGGCCTTTGTTGTGATGTATATATATATAAGGCATAATTGATAGGGTGTGACGTTGTGGCCTTTGTTGTGATGTGTATATATATATGGAACAGTTGACAGGGGGTGACGGCCTGGCCTTTGTTGTGATGTATATATATAAGGCACAGTTCATAGGGGGTGACGCTGTGGCCTTTGTTGTGATGTATATATATAAGGCACAGTTGACAAGGGGTGACGCTGTGGCCTATGATGTGATGTATATATATATAAGGCACAGTTGACAGGGGGTGACGCTATGGCCTATGATGTGATGTTTATATATATATATGGCACAATTGACAGGGGATGACGTTGTGGCCTATGTTGTGATGTTTTTAGGGGTGACGATGTGGCCTATGTTGTGGCATTTCTTTAGATATATGTGTTTTGTTGATAGAGCCATAATGATTTATTTATCTTTGCACATTCATTGAAATGTCTCAGACGTCTTCCATGATTTTATGTACATATTGATTTAAAAAGGTTAAAGTTGCATGTATGGTATCCGTCTTAAGAGGCAATCAAATGGACAGGTCATCTTTATCCCCTGTTATGTTCTATATTTCTTATTATGTTGTTATTCATGCCTTACATACTCAGTACACTGTTCGTACTCACGTCCCTTCTTATGGACGCTGCGTTTCATGCCACGCAGGTGTATACAGATGAGTAGAAGACATTGGCTATAGGATGTTCCTAGGCTATCAGCTGGATTGGTGAGCTCCATCTCAGTTCAGAGTGTTGCCGAGTCAGAGTACTTATGTTATGGTATCTCATGTATGTTAGAGACTTTTGGCGATAGTGTCCTGTGGATAGTGTGTCATGATGTCGACAGTTGTGTAAAGCGACCATATAGGTCGATGTGTTTTTATGCTTTATTTTTAAAGATTTTGTTGTGACTAAAGGTTTTCTTTGAATTATCGATAAGGGAGAAGTCCCTGATTTGACGAAAGAGTTATATTGAAAAGTTTTTTTTTACCTGACGGAAGCGTCATTTCGTAGATTAAAGGTTCCCAAAAAGTTATGACTCCTGGATGGAAAGGTAGTATGGTACTCAGCCAAGTAGGGTCTTGGGTGTCAGTCGCGGCCCTTCTGTTACACCTCGGAAAGTTGTCCATTGATGCACATTGAATAGAATAACGAAGAGCACGAAGTATACGGTATTTAAATAAGTAAGGAATGACATTTGATGACCCTAATTAAAATTTCAAAGACGTTCGAGGTAAGGGAAGAAAGTTTGCCAAGAGAAGGCAAGGCTTGCGATAGGTATCGAAAAGGAATTATGAGTAACAAGTTAACGAGGATTTAATAATGTTTTAGAGAAAAGTTATAATGTCCCTTAGATTGTTAATGAGGTGATAAAGAAGTGCTAAGAAGGTTCCATAAGGATTGGAGATCAAACGAGTCAATGAGAATGAACTTCGGAAAACTAGGGATTATACGGCCAAACATATTGGCCGTATAAAACTTACGGACCGTATGTTGGACCGTATAATCAGCCCATATTGGCACCCCTCTCTGGACCAAATCTACGGCCAGACATACGGACAGTATAATTTATACGGACCATATGTTGGTCCGTAGAACTGGTCGGGACAGATTTGGTGTATTTAATGAGGGATCCAAGTCTTATTTCATTTCATTTCCTTTCACACCCCTTCTCTTTAAAACATATCTCTACACTTCTCCCACAATAATTCAACAGATATTAGTGATCAACAACATCAATCTAAGCGAATCAAGTGTAAGAAACCCATTAAAGTTCATCCAAGGCAAAGAATCCAAGTGAAGTTTAAACTAGGGTATTGCTCAAGTTAGGTGTTTTCACCCAAGGTTCATCCCTACACCATATAAGGTAAGATTTATGGTATTTCCATGTTGTTTAAGGTATTTGTAAGTTGAAACACTTGGATTGTAGAAGGATATAGAAAAATGAGTCATGAATGTGAAAATAGTGCCATTTTGAGTAATAGCTTGAATTGTGTCATGATTCTTGATATGTTGTGATATGGATATGTTATAAATGATGTTAAGAACATGGGATAGGCAATGTATATGAATGAACGTAGTCGTGTGTTATGACCATGGATATGGGTGATTGGAAGTGAATTGAGAAATATAGGTAATGTGGATAAATAAATACTATTGTTATGATATTGTGAATGTATTATTGATGTTTGAGAGTTCATTTACGATATGGAGGAATGTCGTATAAATAAAGGAGATGCTGGCCAATTTTCTCTAGCCTTAGTCATGTATGCTAGCTATCGGTTTTCTAATGATAGTATAACTCTAATGAAGGTAGAAACGTGAGCATTGAAGGAGAACGTGCAAGTGATAAAATAGTTGAACGGAAAGGTATGTAAGGCTAACCCTTGTTTCATAAGGCAGGGTTCTTTGGCCAAATATCTATTCTCCTATGAGCCTATGATGCACTCCAAATGATTCTATCTTCAAAAAGCTATAAAGCTTATAATCCTAGATATGTATTACGATTGTACTAAATTCCTCATATGATGAAGAATCCTATAAGGATAGACGTAATGAATGACGATAATGGTAATGATGATAATGAGGACGACGATAATAGCGATAACGATAATGATGACGATGATAGTAGTGATAATGTTAAAAATGCCTATGAGCTTATATGTATGTGTGCCTATGTATGTCTATTATGAAACCCCGAGCTTATATGGCTGGGTAGAATATATATATGTATATGACGATGTGCGCGCACCACTGAAGTTGGGTACGGATAACACTGAGCCTTGGTAGGGCCAGGTATGTGTAACACTGAGCCTTGGTTGGCCAGGTATGTATGATCACCGAGGCTAACCATGGTCAGGTACGTGAAACACCGAACCTTCGTGGTCGGGTATGCTATGTAAATGATATGTATATCTTATGGATATGTATATGATATAGATATGAGTATGAATACGGACATGATACAAATACGAATAAGAATGTGTATAAGAATACGATTATGGATATGAATGTAAATGAGTACGAATATGAATATGGATACGGATACGGACATATGTACACAATTACGCACTAGAAATGGAAAGTCCCTATGAAAGGCAAGTAAGTGCTTATGACGTTGATACTACTATCTCCCATGTTATGCTATTTCTTATGTTGCTTGTTATGCTTCTATATAGATATTGATCATGCTTTACATACTCAGTACATTCTTCGTATTGACGTCCTTTTGTTTGTAGACGCTGCGTCATGCCTGCTGGTGGCCAGGGAGACAGGCTTGATCCATAGCTATATTTCGCAGGGACTACGTAGCGGAGCTCCATCTCATTCGGAGCTATAGCTTTTGGTACTTGTTCTTTTGTGTACATATTTATGGGCATAGCGGGGTCCTGTCCCGCCTATATGATATGACATACTCTCCTTAGAGGCTTGTAGACATGTGTATATGGTTAGATTTTTTTGGCCTTTTCGGCCTATATTTTGGACGTCATTTTGTTAGCCTCGTCGGCTTATGTACATTGATATAGGGATAGTTTCTAATGTTGATATAAAGGTATTGTTGTCCAATAGGATTAGTATGATTGATGAATAAAAATGTATGATTTTATATGTGGCTCACCTAGATGTAAATGTAAAGGTATGTTAAGAGGTGGTACCCAGGTGGGCTAGCACCGGGTGCCCGTGGCGGCCCTCCGGTTCGGTCGTGACAAAAGTGGTATCAGAGCAGTTCTGTCCTACGGTGTGTCTACGAGCCGTGTCCAGTAGAATCTTGGTTTTGGTTGTGTTGCGCGCCACACTTATAAACAATAGGCTCTGGGCTTTTTAGAAATGATTGACCTTCTTTCTTCATAACATCGTGCGATAGAGCTATGATATAAGAACTTCCTTCTCCTTAAGCATGTATTGTGTATTTCAGAGATGCCTGTAAAGAGAAAGGCTATGGCAGCCCAAAAGGGCAAGACAGTGGCAGAAAAGCGGGCTGAAAGAGCACCGCCAACAGTTGTAGAGGAATGTCCCAGAATGCGGCTCAACCTCAGTCCTCCCAGTCAGTGCCTATTTCTGAGGAGCGTGAGGGAGCCTCAGCCCCAGCTCCAGCACCCCCGTCTCCTCCACCGGATACTTCAGGCCAAGATGTAAAAGAGGCCATTCATTTGCTTACTCAATTGGTTGCTGCCCAGACTCAGCGACAAAGTACAGGGCAAGGTGATAGGGTTGTTAGTGCAAGCGCCAGTGACTTCATTAGCTTGAACCCTCCGGAATTCTTTGGATCAAAGTCGGATGAGGACCGTCAGAATTTTATTGATGGAATGTTAAGGACGCTTCGCTTGATACATGCTTCGGACACTGAATCGGTGGAGTTAGCATCCTATAGATTGAGGGATGTTGCGGTTCATTGGTACACGGTTTGAATGGCTTCACGGGGAGCCAATGCGCCTCCCCCGGTATGGAAAGAGTTTGTTGATGCTTTCCTCCGACATTATGTGCCTCCAAAAGTTCGGTAAGCTAGAGCCGATAAGTACCAGAATTTGAGGCATGGAAACATGAGTGCTCTAGAGTATAGTCTCCGCTTCAATTCTTTGGCCAGGTATGCTTCGGCCATGGTAGCGGATATGGGTGACCGAGTGCACTAATTTGTGAAAGTCCTAGGGCCACATTTGATAGATAGGTGCTTGACCGCGTCCTTTCAGGACAACATGGATATTTCACGCATTCAGGCCCATGCTCAGAATTTAGAAGAAAGCCTACAACAACAAATAAGTGAGCGTGAGCATGATAGGGGACATAGCAAGAGGGCTAGATCTTCGGGTCCGATGAGTGAGTTTAGAGGTGGGCACAGGCAGCAGTTGTCTAGGCATTCAGGCCTTTCTATGACTAGTGCGCCTCCACGGTTTTCAGGCCAGAGATTCGATAGATCTACTCGTTCCGGGCCGAGTCAGAGTTTTTCGGGATCTCAGCTCAGAGGTGATTCGGGTTAGGCGAGGCCACCTATACCACGATGTTCCCAGTGTGGGAAGTTACATTGAGGTCAGTGCCGATCGAGTTCAGAGGTTTGTCGGATCTTCATCATCTGTACGCCCTATGGGGCCAGGTTAACATGCACTAGTCGGCCATGGTAGAAGCAGAGGGAGAGTCCCCAGTTCTAGCGGTCCTCAGCACCGTATTTATGCTTTGGCTGGACGCCAAGATCTTGAGTCTTCTCCTGATGTGGTCACAGGTATATTGTCGGTATATTCTCATGATGTATATGCTTTGATAGATCCAGGCTCCACATTGTCATATGTTACTCCGTATATTGCGGGTCAGTTTAGAGTCGAACCGACGTCGATCAAACCTTTTGAGGTGTCTACACCCGTTGGTGAATCGGTAGTAGCTAGCCGAGTATATAGAAAATGTATAGTTGTGGTTTGTGACTGTCGTACTATGATTGACTTGTATGAGCTAAAAATGGTAGACTTTGATGTTATTATGGGCATGGATTGGTTGGCTTCTTGCTATGCCAATGTTGATTGTAGAATGAAAATGGTTCATTTCCAATTTCCGGGAGAACCAGTTTTAGAATGGAAAGGGACTACTGCGTCACCAAAAGGTAGGTTTATTTTCTAACTAAAGGCAAGGAAAATGATCACAAAAGGATGTATTTATCATCTAGTCCGGGTTCAAGATATAGAAGCTGAACCGCCGACTCTTCAGTCAGTTCCCGTAGTAAATGAATTTCCGGATGTGTTCCCGGAAGAGCTTCCAGGCCTCCCTCTTGAGCGGGAGATTGATTTTGCTATTGATGTGTTGTCAGACACTAAGCCTGTATCTATTCCTCCTTATAAAATGGCTCCCGCAGAATTGAAAAAGTTGAAGGAGCAATTGAAAGACTTGCTTGAGAAAGGATTTATTAGGCCTAGTTCATCCCCATGGGGAGCACCCATATTGTTTGTTCGAAACAAAGATGGCTCCTTGAGAATGTGCATTGACTATCGGCAATTGAATAAGGTGACGATTAAGAACAAATATCCTCTTCCGATGATTGATGACTTGTTTGACCAATTACAAGGTGCCAAATGGTTTTCCAAGATAGATTTGAGGTTCGGGTATCATCAAGTGAAAGTTAGGGAGAAAGATATCCCTAAGACAGCCTTCAGAACAAGATATGGTCATTTTGAGTTCCGGATAATGTCATTTGGGCTAACTAATGCACCGGCAGTATTTATGGATTTGATGAACAATGTGTTCAGGCCCTTCTTAGATCTATTTGTGATTTTATTCATCGACGATATCTTGGTGTATTCTAGATCTGAGGCAGAACATGCGAAACATTTGCGTACTGTCCTTAGAGTTCTTCAAACTCGAGAGTTAATTGCCAAATTTTCTAAGTGTGAGTTTTGGTTAAACTCAGTGACATTTTTGGGGCACATCGCTTCAGCCGATGGTATTCGGGTAGATATCCAAAAGATTGAGGCCGTGAAGACTTGGCCAAGGCCGTGAAGACTTGGCCAAGGCCCACAACTACTACGGAGGTTCGTAGCTTTCTGGGCTTAGCAGGTTATTACAGGAGATTTGTTGAAGGTTTTTCTTCTATTTCTGCACCACTCACAAAGCTGACCCATAAATCAGCAAAGTTTCAATGGACTGATGCTTGTGAACGTAGTTTTCAAGAGTTAAAAGATAGATTGACTTCTGCCCCAGTCTTGACACTTCTAGAGGGATTGGAAGGATATGTTGTTTATTGCGATGCCTCAGGCATTGGGCTAGGCTGTGTGTTGATGCAACATGGTAAGGTGATTGCGTATGCTTCAAGGCAATTAAGGAAACATAGAGAAGAATTACCCAACCCATGATCTAGAATTGGCTGCAATGATTCATGCATTAAAGATGTGGAGACATTATTTATATGGTGTCCATGTGGATATTTATATAGATCATAAGAG
The DNA here is from genome assembly GCF_019175385.1 of Lycium barbarum. Lineage (NCBI taxonomy): Eukaryota > Viridiplantae > Streptophyta > Magnoliopsida > Solanales > Solanaceae > Lycium > Lycium barbarum. The sequence continues at coordinate 68,506,970 of NC_083339.1, forward strand.
CCTTTAGTATATCTTCAAGCAGAAAGAGTTGAATTTACGGCAACGACGATGGTTGGAATTGCTAAAAAATTATGATGTTGATACCTTATATCTCCCCGGAAAGGCAAATGTTGTGGCTGATGCTCTTAGCCGTTGATCTATGGGAAGTTTGTATGATGTACGACCCGAGAAGAGAGAAATGGCTCGTGAGCTCCAGTAGTTAGCTAGCCTAGGAGTTCGAGTAGTGGACTCAGCTAGCAGGGGAATACCATTCAGAATTCAAAAGTCTCGTCGCTAGTAGCGGAAGTGAAAGAGTGACAATACGAAGATTCCATGCTAATGCATTTAAAAGATACACTCCCTCAGAAGGAGGAGTCATCATTTGAGATTTCAGGAGACGGAGTTCTTCGATGTCAAGGCAGATTATGTGTTCCTAATGTGGCAGGTTTACACCACCAAATATTGAGAGAAGCCCATTGCTCCCGTTATTCTGTCCACCCCGGAGCAACGAAAATGTACCATGATCTTAAGTCTATATATTGGTTGAATGGGATGAAGAAAGATATAGCGGAATTCGTAGCTCAATAACCCAATTGTCAACAAGTGAAAATCGAGCACCAAAAGCCGAGCGAATTGCTACAAGCTATAGAAATTCCAACTTGGAAGTGGGAAGTAATTAACATGGACTTTATTACAGGCTTACCCCGTTCTCGACGTAAGTATGATTCTATTTTGGTGATTATGGATAGACTCACGAAGTCAGCTCATTTTCTACCAGTCAGAATGACGTATGTGGCGGAAGATTATGCAAAGCTTTATGTTAAAGAGATAGTATGACTCCATGGTATCCCAGCATCTATCATCTCTGATATAGGGACTCAGTTTACAGCTAATATTTGGAAGTCCTTCCAAGAGGGTTTAGGGACCTAAGTCAGCCTTAGCACGACATTTCATCCGCAAACCGATGGACAAGCTGAATGCACCATTCAGACTCTTGAAGATATGTTACGGGCATGTATGACAGATTTTGGAGGTAATTGGGATGATCACTTGCCACTCATTGAATTTGCTTATAACAATAGTTATCATTCTAGCATCCAAATGGCACCGTATGAGGCTTTATATGGGCGAAAGTGTAGATCCCCAATTGGGTGGTTCGAGGTAGGAGAGACTAACTTGATAGGGCAAGACTTGGTCCGGCAAGCCATAGAGAAATTCAAGCTCATACAAGATTGGTTATTAGCAGCTCAAAGTCGACAAAAGTCCTCTGCGGATAATCGTCGAAGGGACTTAGAGTTCCAAGTGAAAGATTGGGTATTCTTAAAAGTGTCACCAATGAAGGTGTAATGATATTTGGAAAAAAGGGGAAACTTAGTCCCCGATACAATGGGCCTTATGAGATTGTGCGCAAAATAGGCAAAGTGGCCTATGAGTTGGATCTACCTCCTGATTTAGAGTCAGTTCACCCAGTTTTTCATGTCTCGATGCTTCGTAAATGTGTTAGACATCCTACTAGGATCGTACCAGTAAATGATGTTCAAGTGACAGAAAAGTTTACTTATGAAGAAGTACCCATTTCCATACTAGATAGGCAAGTACGGAGGCTTAGAAACAAAAAAGCAGCCTCAGTTAAGGTTTTATGGAGAAAAAATAAACGATAAGAAATGACATGGGAAGCAGAAGAAATTATGAGATCCAAGTACCCGCATTTATTTCATCCCCTAGAAGAGATCCAAGATGAGACGTCAAGATCATAAGGTATGTATGTTTTCCTTTTATGCTTTTAGGTCGTGTGTGGCCAAACTCTATTGCTATTATGCTGTGGCCCTATGAGGCATTGTTATTAAAGGCTGTTGTGACAAGATGGTAATGCCATATTACAGGGGAAACTCTGGTGAAATTTTTATAAAATCCCCAAGAAAGTAACATTCGAGGACGAATGATCTTAAGGGGGGAAGAATGTTACACCTCGGAAAATTTTCCGTTGATGCACAGTGAATAGACTAACAAAGAGCACAAAGTATACGGTATTTCGATAAGTAAGGAATGACATTTGATGACCCTAATTAAAATTTCAAAGACGTTCGAGATAAGGGAAGAAAGTTTTCCAAGAGAAGGCAAGGCTTACGATAGGTATCAAAAAGGAATTACGAGTAACAAGGTAACGAGGATTTAATAATGTTTTAGAGAAGAGTTATAACGTCCCTTAGATTTTTAATGAGGTGATAAACAAGTGTTAAGTAGGTTCCATAGGATTGGAGATCAAACGAGTCGACGAGAACGAACTTCGGAAAACTGGGGATTATACGTCCAAACATACTGACCGTATAAAACATACGGACCGCATGTTGGACCGTATAATCAGCCCAGATTGGCACCCCTCTCTTGACAAAATCTATGGCCAGACATACGGTCAGTATAATTTATACGGACCGTACGTTGGTCCGTAGAACTGGTCGGGACAGATTTGGTGTATTTAATGAGGGATCCAAGTCTTATTTCATTTCATTTCATTTCCTTTCACACCCCTTATCTCTAAAACACCTCTCTACACTTCTCCCACAAGAATTCAAGAGATATTAGTGATCAACAACATCAATCTAAGTGAATCAAGTGTAAGAAACCCATTAAAGTTCATCCAAGGCAAAAAATCCAAGTGAAGTTAAAACTAGGGTTTTGCTCAAGTGAGGTGTTTTCACCCAAGGTTCATCCCTACACCATCTAAGGTACGATTTATGGTATTTCCATGTTTTTCAAGGTATTTGAAAGTTGAAACACTTGGATTGTAGAGGATATAGCAAAATGGATCATGAATGTGAAAATAGTGCCATTTTGAGTAATAGCTTGAATTGAGTCATGCTTCTTGATGTGTTGTGATATGGATATGTTATAAATGATGTTAAGATCATGGGATAGGAAATGTATATGAATGAACGTATTCGTGTGTTATGACCATGGATATGGGTGATTGGAACTGAATTGAGAAATATAGATAATGTGGATAAATAAAGACTATTGTTATGATATTGTGAATGTATTATTGACGTTTGGGAGTTGATTTACAATATGGAGGAATGTCGTATAAATAAAGGAGATGCTGTCCAATTTTCTCCAGCCTTAGTAATGTATGCTAGCTATCGGTTTTCTAATGATAGTATAACTCTAATGAAGGGAGAAACGTGAGCATTGAAGGAGAACGTGCAAGTGATAAAATAGTTCAACGGAAAGGTATGTAAGGCTAACCCTTGTTTCATAAGGCATGGTTCTTTGGCCAAATATCTATTCTATGAGTCTATGATGCGCTCTAAATGATTCTATCTTCAAAAAGCTATAAAGCTTATAATCCTTGATATGTATTACGATTGTACTAAATTACTCATACGATGAATAATCCCATAAGGGTAGACGTAATGAATGACGATGGTAATGATGACAATGAGGACGACTATAATAGCGATAACGATAATGATGACGATGATAGTAGTTATAATTTTAAAGATGCCTATGAGCTTATATGTATGTGTGCCTATGTATGGCTATTATGAAACCCCGAGATTATATGGCCGGGTATAATATATATAGATGTATATATATGTATATGACGATGTGCGCGCACCACTGCAGTTGGGTACGGATAACACTGAGCCTTGGTAGGTATAGCGGAGCTCCATCTCATTCGGAGGTATAGCTTTTGCTACTTATTCTTTTGTGTACATATTTATGGGCATAGCGGGGTCCTGTCCCGCCTATATGATATGACATACTCTCCTTAGAGGCTCGTAGACATGTGTATATGGTTTGATGTGTTTGGCCTTGTCGGCCTATATTTTGGACGTCATTTTGTTATCCTCGTCGGCTTATGTACATTGATATGGGCATAGTTGCTAATGTTGATTTAAAGGTATTGTTGTCCAATGGGATTAGTATGATTGATGAATAGAAATGTATGATTTTATATGTGGCTCGCCTAGATGTAAATGTAAAGGTATGTTAAGAGGTGCCCGGGTGGGCTAGCACCGGGTGCCCGTCGCGGCCCTCCGGTTGGGTCGCGACACCTTCGGTTTGGGTCGTGATAGCTATAGCTAATGAACATTAGGCAACATTTCCTTTGTTTTTATAACATCCTCCATATGATATAACAACTCCCAATCATCAATAACAACATTCATAATATCATAATCAATAACTTCGACAAGTTCGACATTATCCATTTGCCACAATTCACTACCCAAATGATGCATGACCATAGCCATGGCATAACACTGTACTCGTTCTCATATAATACTTCTTTTACATCATTTATATCACTTACAATAAGATTTCACTCATAACATCTCAAGAATCATGATTCATGTCAACTACTATTCAAGAATACCACTATTCTCACATTTGTAACCCACTTTCTACTTTCTTTCCATAATCCAAGTATTTCAACCATTCAATACTCTTATTAGCATGAAATGAACATAAAACTCACCTTTGATTATTAAGGAATTGGTGTTGGATGGAAATGCTTCACTTGGAGAAAACCCTAGCTTCACTTCCAAAGAAATTCCTAGCTTCCATCAACCGTAGTTAGTATTCTTGCACTTGATTCTACTAATTTTTGGTATTTGATATTTGATTTCCCTTGAATTCATGTAAATGAAGTGTGCGGAATATTCTAGAGGTTTAGAGAGAAGTGGAGGAAATGAGAAATGAGAAATAATACTTGGAGTCATCTTTTTATAAAAATTAAAAACTGCCCGTCGGGAGCTATCCAGACCCTTATACGGTCCGTATAATTTTATACAGTCCGTATAAGCGACCGTATAACTCCATCAGTGATGGCACTTCGTTGTAACGGTTATACGGACCGTATAATAATATACAGACCGTATAAATGGTTGTATAATCCAACTTCTCTCCGAACTTGTTCTCGTCGTTTTGTTTGATCTCCAATCCTTATGGAACCTTCTTAGCACTCGTTTAACACTTTCATTAACAATATAAGGAGCATTATATCTTTTCCTCAAGACATTATTAAACCAACATTAGCTGGGTACTTTGCAAACCCTTTTTAAAACATGACTTATACTTGATATTCTTCAACGAACTTTCTTCTCCGGCCTCAAATGTCTTTGGAATCTTAATTAGAACCATTAAGTACTCCTTCTTACTTGTAGGGACATCATATACTTCTTACCCTGCGTTAGTCTATCTACCACACGACGACATGAAAATTTTCCGAGGTGTAACACTCTTCCCCCTTTTAAAAACATTCGTCCTCGAATGTTAAGTTCTCAGGAATTATACAATATGGCACTACCACCCTGTCACAACAACCCACAATAACATTGCCACACAGGGCTACAACACAATAGCAAGAAAATATGGCCACACATGACCAAAAGCATCAAAAGAAAGCGTTACATACCTTATGATAATGGCGTTTCATCTTGAATCTCTTCCAGGGGTGGAAACAAGTGTGGGGACTTGGACTTACTGTTTTCTTTCGCCTCCAAAGTTATTTCTTCTCAGTTATTATTTCTCCACAAGACTGTAACCGAGGCTACCTCTTTATTTCTAAGTTTTCATACTTGCTTATCTAGTATAGCAATGGTTACCTCCTCATAAGCCAACTTTTTCGTAACATGAACATCATCTACCGGCGCAATTCTAGTAGGATCTCTGACACACTTACGGAGCATTGATACATGAAAAACTGGATGGACTGATTCAAGTTCTGGAGGTAAATCCAGTTAATAAGCTATTTGGCCTATCTTGCGGATAATCTTATAAGGTCCAATGTATCGAGGACTTAATTTTCCTTTCTTTCCAAATCTCATCACGCCTTTCATCGGTGATACCTTCAGGAATACCCAATCATCAACTTGGAATTCTAAGTCTCGCCGACGGTTGTCCGCATAAGATTTCTGGCGACTTTGGGTTGTCAATAATCAATCTCGGATAACCTTGATCTTTTCCACCGCTTGTTGAATCAACTCCGGACCTATTAGTTTTATCTCTCCTACTTCAAACCACCCAATTAGGGATCTACACTTTCTTCCATATAGAGCTTCATACGGGGCCATCTGAATATTGGAATGATAGTTGTTGTTGATGCAAACTCAATAAGAGGTAAGTGGTCATCCCAACTACCACCAAAATCTAGCACACATGCCCGTAACATATCTTCCAAAGTATGAATAGTGTGTTCGGCTTGCCCATCAGTTTGTGGATGAAACGCTGCGCTAAGCCTTACCTGAGTAACCAAGCCTTCTTGGAAAGACTTCTAGAATTTAGCTGTAAATTGTGCTCCTTGGTCTGTGATAATAGACACTGGGAGACCATAAAGTCACACTATATCCTTAAGATACAACCTTGCATAATCTTCTGTTGAATATGTGGTTCTGACCAGAAGAAAATGAGTTAATTTTGTCAGTCTGTCAACAATTACCCATATAGATTCATACTTTCACAGAGAACGAGGCAAACCTACAATAAAATCCATGTTGATCACTTCGCATTTCTAGGTTGGAATTTCCATGGCTTGTAATATTCCTCCTGGCTTTTGATGCTCAATTTTCACCTTTTGGCAATTGGGACATTGAGCTACAAATTCTGCTATGTCTTTCTTCATGCCATCCCACCAATATATTAGCTTAAGATCGGATAAATCTTTGTTGCCCCTGTGTGAACGGAATACTGAGAGTAATGAGCTTATTCTAAAATCTTGCGAGTAGTCCTGCAACATTTGGAACACATAGCTTGCCTCGGTACCAGAGAACTCTATCCGCTGAAAGTTCAAATGGTGACTTTTCTTTCTCATGAAATGTATCTCTATAATGACTCAACTGGGAATCTTCATATTGGCGCTTTTTCACTTCTGTGTCTAAGGATGAAACAGCTGGGTTATGAATATCAACTCCCACATTGCCTGAGTCGATTAAACGAACTCCGAGGCTAGCTAGCTGGTGGAGCTCACATATTAATTCCTTTTTCTCCGGAAGGACCTCACATAGACTGTCAGGACCCAACCCCGTGGGCCGCGACCAGTGCCCGAGCTGGGCACCTATACGTACCCGATACCCAAATTAGCATATTAACAGAATAATAATATAATAATAATATCAGTGGATGCTACAGAATTTAACAGAAAAGCAGAGTTGGCACACATGGGCCGATAAGGCCATCATAGAACAAAGTATCCCAAACATATGTACAGAACCCACACAGATGTATCCACAGACCTCTACAGAACATATCATAATCATAAGACGGGACAGGGCCCCGTCATACCCAGAACAAAGTACATATCCAGATAGCAGTGACAGACTGTACCAAAAGATGGGCTCTGAAGAAGAGAGCGCCCCAAAATAGCAGAAGTGGGATCCTAAACAGATGGATCAGCGAACCTGTCGTCTGTACCTGCGCGGCATGAAAACGCAGCCCCCGAAGGAAGGGGGTCAGTACGAAATATGTACTGGATATGTAAAGCGGAATCACAGAAGTCAAATCATAATGGTTACAGAAAATGAGTACAAAATCCAGAGTGTCAAATGCATATTTCCAAAACAGACAGAATGTGTACAGAAACATATGTCATATCATATCCGGCCCCTGCCACGGGACTCGGCAGACAGAACGTGGTCACCCTCCCGACACTGGTGCCACAATACAGAGGAATCAGAAAAAGGGGCGTGGCCCCGTATCATAAAATGTCATATCAGAATGGCCATAACAGATCAGATCAGAATAGGCGGACATGGCACATCATACTCCACAGACCCATGTACGCGTATACCTGCCCCCTCAAATCGGGGCGCGGCGAACAATGCAGAGAATCACGCTTGACAACATATCCTGTCCCGGGCTCAGTGTGGGAAACATTGGGACATCCACGAATGGAGTAGTGAGAGACTAATGCAATTCAAAAATATCATAAATGTTTTCAAAGACTCAATGAAGCGTATCAAAGCCAAACAAATCCAATGGAGTCGGACGGAATCATAATAAATGTATCTCGGATATCATAATAAATTACAGAAACATAACCTTCCTGAAGTCATTCCGAGTGTCAAAATAATTTATAATATTTAATAGAATATTTAAAACAATATTCGTTAAGCGATTAGTAGGGTAATCAAAACATTTCTTTCAAAAATCGCTTGAAAAGGAAGCTTTAGCACATTAAGGGCAAAACCGGAAATAGTGGGCCCGCCTCGGGACAAATAAGGCGGCGGGCTCAAATCATGCCCTCTAAGCTTATGGTATCACCTAAAAAGGTTATACAGACATTCTATGACTTTCCGAGTAATTTAGAGCAAAATTGCATAATTTCAGAAAAAGCGTATCAAAATGGTTCAATTCTACTGAAGGAAAAACTGAAATTTTCTCGTGCGGATCCCGAGGGCCAAGAGGTCCTTCGAGGCCCAGATCCGACCCTAACACACTAAGGGCATGCCAAGGTAAGAATAGGGGTTGCTTTACATACCTTTCACGCTCCTTAAGCCTTTCCAAACTCACTTCCTGTTTCGTCGAAAAACTGCAATTGGTCAAGTCTACCCATTGTGAGTTATTAATGCCATTATTTCAACTTTAAGCATATTTGGCTACCGAAATTTCGGCAGCACTTCCCCTATACATATGGCACCCCGAGAATTCAACTCGGCTAGAAATCATCAACAACAATCGAAACGACAACATTAACATCAACGAAGAACATTAAGAACACAAATATCCTTCAACTAGACATTTTTCTCACAAGTTGACATAACCTTCATTTCAACCCAAACTTTCAACTAATATCAATAATTTCATATTCATCAACAATCAAGATCATCACCATATAGTTCTAGATACATTTCATATCGTTTGCCTTAAGATATACAGTCGATATACATGATATACAATCTTCCGCCAAAATCATAACTTATGCAAAACATCAAATCTTTGGCATACAACTTCATAACAAGTTTCCAACTTCCAAATTCATCAATGATCATCATAATTCACAACCAAACAACTTCATTTCCTTAATGTCGGAAAATCATACTAAAACGACATAAGTTTCTTCATTCCAATTCAATACAAACTTATATCATTCTAACTTCATTTACATATCAAGCATCACAATAACACTTTAACACACTAAACAACTTAATTCATTTCTATCCCAATTCCAACATATCATACGGCCATATGCTTATTTTGGCAACTTCAACTAAATCATTCAACTTTCAATCCCAATATGTATTTCATCATAATCACAACTAGAATATAACATGAATTCAACACATTGTGGCTATACCACCTATATACACACACGGCTACACACCTACAACACACACCCACTTTGCAAACTTCCATTTTTCCATACAATCAACACATTTCTATATACTACAACACAATCAAAACTTCATAACACAATAAAAAGGTATAAATTCTTACCTTTTCTTCAAGTCTTCTTCACTTGGAGATGTGATCACTTTGGTGATTCTAATGCTCCCCACTCCAATCCAACTATACCAAGTTACAAAGGAACCTTAACTTAGTAGGAAAACCACAAAAGAAAAATTTTGGAACAAGATTTTGGAGGGTCAATTTTCCATAGCCAAGCCGAGAGCACCCTTTGCTTTGCTCTTGTTCTTGATTTTTTTTCTAAGTCTCTTAATGTCTTGAACCTTCTAATGCATATCATATAAAGACTTGGTCACATGACCAAGCACATGACCAAGTAATGGGCTTGGATCAAGGCCATTATGTTAATTAATCACATGGAAATTTAATACAAATTTTTGGGCTTGGGCCACACCATGGCCGGCCACTCCAATGCATTGGGCCTTAAATTCCATTCCATTATTTTTGGCCCAATGACTTATAGTCCACGTTTTGTAATTCCCGAAACTAATTTCCAAAATTCTAAAATTGCCCTTAGCCTTGTCCCACACTTCCATGACTCTATTCTTTCATGCATAACTTCTATGTTCAACAAAATATCCAATTTGACCTTATATCTCAAAAATCCAATATATAACAAATTTTTCCAAACGTGTGAAAACACGGGATATAACATAGACTTCCCATTGATTTGTGGCTAAGCGCATCAACTACTACATTCACCTTTCCAGGATGATATAAAATACTCACATCATAATATTTTAGTAATCCTTCTAACTGAAAATATACTGGAGACTTTTATGATCTGTATAAATATCAACATGTACACCATACAAATAATGTCTCCATATCTTCAAAGCATGAATAACCGCTGCTAATTCAAGATCATGGGTCGAATAGTTCTTTTCATGTTTCCGCAACCTCCGGGAAGCGTAGGCATTAAATTTACTGTGCTGCATCAACACATAGCCTAACCTAACACCAGAGGCATCACAATACACAACATAACCATCTGGCCCTTCTGGGAGTGTCAGGACTAGGGCTGAAGTTAATCTATCCTTCAATTCTTGGAAACTGCGTTCACAAGCATCAGCCCACTGGAATTTTGCTGATTTCTGAGTTAGCTTCGTTAATGGTGCTGAAATAGAAGAGAATTCTTCCATAAATATTCTATAGTTGCCTGCTAATCCCAAGAAGCTATGGACCTCTGTAGGCGTTGTGGGCCTTGGCCAAGTCTTCACAGCTTCAATTTCTGAGTATCAACTCGAATACCGTCAACTGAAATGATATGGCCCAGAAAAGTTATAGAATTCAGCCAGAACTCACATTTCAAAAATTTAGCATACAATTCACGAGTCTGAAGAATCCCAAGGACATACGCAAATGGTCTGCATGCTCTGCTTTTGTCTGAGAGTATACTAGAATATCATCAATGAACACAATCACAGACAGATCTAAGAGAGGCTTGAATACGTTATTTATTAGATTCATAAACACTGCCGGGGCATTAGTTAACCCAAATGACATCACCCGAAATTCATAGTGGCCATATCTGGTTCTAAAAGCCCTTTTGGGAATATTTTCTTCTCTGACTCTCACTTGGTGATACCCTGATCTTATATCAATTTTGGAAAACCATTTGGCACCCTGTAATTGATCAAATAAATTATCGATCCTTGGAAGCAGATATTTATTCTTTACCGTCACCTTGTTCAGCTGCCTATAGTCAATGCACATCCGTAGGGAACCATCTTTATTTCTCACAAATAGGACAGGTGCTCCCCACGGTGATGAAGTCGGCCTAATAAATCCTTTCTCAAGCAAATCTTTCAATTGCTCCTTCAGCTCTTTCAATTCTGCAGGAGCCATTCTGTAAGAAGGAATAGATATAGGCTCGGTGTCTAGCAATACATCAATAGCAAAATCAATCTCTTTTTCCAGAGGAAGGCGTGGAAGTTCATCTGGAAATACATCCGAAAATTCATTTAATACCAGGACGGATTGTAAATTCGGTGGCCTTGCTTCGCTGTCATGAACTCGAACTAGATGATAAATATATCCTTTGGAGATCATCTTCATTTCCTTGACGTCGGAAATAACCTACCTCTCGGGGACGCTGTATTACCTTTCCATTTAAGCACGGGTCCTACCGGGAATGGGAATCGAACTATTTTCATTCTGCAATCAACATTAGCATAACAAGACGCCAACCAATCCATGCCCATAATCACATCAAAATCTAACATTTCCAGCTCAACCAAATCAACTTCAGTCTGACGATTGCATACCACAATCACATAATTTTTATACACTTGCCTAGCTATTGCTAGATCACCAACTGGAGTAGATACCTCGAAAGGTTTAATTGGCTTAGGTTTCACCCCAATGCGGCCAACAATATAAGGAGTAAGTAAGACAGCGTAGAACCCGGATCAATCAATGCATAAATGTCATGAGAGAATATGGATAGTATTCATGTAACCATATCTGGAGAGCACTCAAGATCCTGTCTCGTCCAGCTAAAGAATAAAAACGGGGATGTGTGCCACCTGAACTGGATGCTCCTCCTCTACCCCTACCGTATCTTGTCGGAGCCTGGGAAGTCTGCCCTACGGGGCGTACAGACGAGGACGAACTTGCTGCTGATCCTGTAAGCTGAGCCCTAACTCTACTACCCATCGATGGACAATCACGCATCATATGCCCAACCTGACCATAGGCATAGCAAACATCTGAACATTGGCAACCCTGACCGGAATGTAATTTACCACACTGGCTACATTGTGGTAGCGGTGATCTCTGCTGGCTAGGATCACCCCTAAACTGAGGACCTGCGACTCTCAAACTCTGACCTGGACCCGAATAAATAGGGCGATCAAATCTCCTGCCCGCAAACCGAGGAGGTGCACTCCTCGCGGACTTGCCCGAATATCTGGAATACCGCTGACCCTCTCTATACTCGCTACTAGCACCGGCAGATCTAGCCCTCTTGCTCTGTCCTCTATCGATATCACGCTCATCCCCCTGCGGCTATTGCTGCTCTTCTAAATCCTGGGCGTGAGCTTGAATACGGGAAATGTCCCTCCCCTCCTGAAGTGAAGTCGTCAAACAATATTTGAACAAATGTGGCCTTAAGCCACTAAAAAATCTATGTACTTTGTCTGCCATGTCAGCCACCATAGTCGGAGCATATCTAGCCAATGAATAAAAGTGAAGGCTATACTCCCGAGCACTCATATTCCCTTGCTTTAGATTCAAGAATTTATTAGCTCTGGCCAACGAACCACAAGTGGAAAATAATGACAAATAAAAGCTTTCACGAACTCTTGCCAAACCGGAGGAGGTGCATCATCTACTCTTGAAGAAATCCAATTATTGTACCAAAGGACCGCTACATCCCGGAGTCTATAAGATGCCAACTCCATATATTCAGTATCAGATGCATGGATGATCCTCAACGTGCTCAATATTTCATCTATAAAACCTTGCGGGTCTTCATCCGGTTTCGACCCAAAAATCTCTGGGATTTAAACTCATGAAATCACGAGCCCTTGCACTAGTGGCTCTATCACCGGGACCCACACTTTTCTGTTGAACCTAAGCGGCAACCAATTGAGTTAATAACTTAATGGCCTCGGTCATCTATTGACCCAAAGCACCCGGTGGTGGAACTGGAGGCATAGGAGCTGGAGTAGAAACACCTTCTTGTTCTTCTAGAATAGGCGGAGTGTGAAAAGTATTGGATGGAGCCTCATTATGGGATTCATCTTCCTTTATATTCGTTGGTGGCTCCCTTTCCATTCTCTGTGCTGTAGTAGCCTTGCCCTTCTGGGCGGTTATGGCTTTTCTCTTTGCCGGTATCGCTGAAATCATAACGCACAATTAGGGAGAAGAAAATCTTATAACATGGCTCTATGGCATGATCTAATAAGAAGAAGAATGGTCATTTTTCCTAAATGCCCTGCAGCCTCTTGTTTATAAGTATGGCGCACTTCACACCCATAAACGAGACTCTGCTGGACACGGCTCGTAGACACACCCTAGGACGGAACTACTTTGATACCACTTTTGTCATGACCCGACCAGGAACCGTGACGAGTACTCGGAGCTGACTACCGAGCACCACTCATTATGCTAATCATCATACCGAACCTGATCATTGTTATATCCCGCAATTTTGCACAATCGAAAAATTTAAAATAATTGTGACTTGTAAAGGATAAAGCTATATTTGATTTTTATTTAATACATATGTTTTTTATAAAAATGTTGATGTGGAAATACGGAGGAAGGCCAAGGGCAAAAATTGGGAATTTTGGAAATTAGTTTCGGGAATTACAAAAATTAGCCACAACAATTGGGCCAAAAAAAAAAGAAGAGAAAATGAGGCCCACAATATGGGGGTGGCCGGCCATGGCCAATAAATGGCCCAAATCCATGATTAATTATCTCATGTGATAAATAATAATAAGGGCCATGAATCATTCATTGTTCAAGAAACTTCAAGAGAGCAAAAGTTGAGGAAAAAAAAAAAGAAAGGGGCGGCCTAAGAGAGAAAGCAAGAAAGAAAGAAAGAAAAAAAATTTTGTGCCATCAATCTTGGGTCTAAAAATTGTAATTTTCTTGTATTCCTACTAAGCTCAAGATCCTCTTCAACGTGGTATAATTTTCGGGGCAAGAAAACACCTTTTGTGGCAAGTGGAAAATCTTAGAGAAAGGTAAGAATTTTATCTTGTTCATATTATGAAAGATATATATATATATATATGTTGTAGTGTGTGGAAATAAATGAAAAGTATGAAAATTTTGTGTGTTGTGAGTGGGTGTGTGTGGCCGTGTATTGTGTTGGAGGAGAGGGATGAGAAATGTTTTATTTATTATGTTAATTGTATTGTTGTGGCCTTTGTGATGTAAATGGAAGAATAATGGCTTAAGTTGGCATGAAACTTTGGTTGTAAGTTTTTGTAGGAATTTATGTGATTAAATATGGTTTTATGTAATTATGGAAGTGGAGATATTAAAGTGGAATTGTTGTTGTTATAGATGAATTTGGAAGAAGAAGAATGTGAGGTTGTAGTTTTGTCGCATTTGTAGGAGTTTGGATGGAATATGGAAATTTGCGGGAATAATTGAATTCATGTGTATTGCTTGGAATGTTATGGAAATACGCTTGAATAACTTTGAATTAGTAAATGAATACGATAATGTTGATGTTTGTTTGATGTTGTGAAGTTTGAATGGAAATTGTCGCCTTATGTAGAAAGGAAGAACATTGGTTTTAGAACCTAATTGGTTGTGAACTTTGATGTCGTTTGGTATTGTTGGGTTGTTGTTGTTGATATTATGAGCCGAGCTAAGCCTCGGGGGTGTCATATATATAGGGGAAGTGCTGCCGAAATTTCGGTAGACAAATATAAAATTAAATGAATTCTTAAAAGTCTTGCAATTCCTAATTGGTAACTTTGACCATTTGTAGATTTTGAGCGAAACGGGATTTGATTTTGCGCGAGCATAAGCCGCGAGAAAGGTATGTAAGGCTACCCTATTCCTTCTTTTGGCATGTCCTAGGCGTACTAGGTCGATACTTGAGCCTCGGGGGCAATTCTGTTCATAGAAATCCGAAATTGAATTTGAGCACTATTTATTCAATCTAATTGAACTATAAATCTCATGTTTTGGTTGGAAAGTAATCAAACGTCCGAAACTTTTGTAAATGTAATCAAATCGATTCGAAACTTCCTTGGATGACTCTATAGCCCTTAATATCTGAGGTTCATGTTCGCCACCTCGACTTGATCCGAGGTGGACCCACTATTCCCGAATCCTCCCCTATTGTTCTACTTGGCTTAATTCCGTGCGATTATTAAAGGAAACTCTTGGTTGTTGTCCTGATTACCAAACGATGGTTGTCGTACTATTTCATTGAGTTCTTAATCTATATTTTGATATGTACACGCGATCCTATAAATTATATTTGGTCTGATCCGTAAGATATCCGGGAGTAATTCACTTCTAAAGTGCTAGCTAAAATGTTCCAAGTCTTCCTATGATTCTGAATTATATTGATAGAAGTATGCCTGACATGATCCACCTTACGACATGATTGAGTAATGAAATAAGTATAAAGAATTTGTGTCGGAAAGAATATTATGAAACATAATGTCTCCACTTTCGTGAAGCATGTTGTAAAGAAGATTTTGTAAATACGACACCATGTTTGATGGTTTCACCGAGGCTTGATATGTTATGATACGTACAAATGATTCCGAAAGTTATTTGATTTAATCTATATGAAGTTGGCGCGATATCTAAAGACCCATTGATATGTTCCTTAGTTGTTAATATAAAGAAGAAAATAACATAAAATAAGTGATATAATTAATACCTTGGTATGTAATGGTATGTGCGTATGAAGCTAAGTTGTACTTAATTTGATCTATACATCATCCGAAAGATATCTGATATGACTAACACATTGGTTTTGCAAGAATTGATTTACGAAACATTTATGGAGCGTTCCGTACTTCGAACGCTCGTAACTTTCGTATACTAGTTCCGATTGACCCGAAGCTTGTTTCTGGACCTCCAGATGCCGATAATGTGTTTGCATATAAGTATGTGTGTATCTCGGGTCTTGATTGTGTGCATGTGGTTTCGCTCTACTCTATTCGTGCAAGCTTTGATTTGGATTTCACTGAGCCCGGGTCAGGATATGTTCTCGTGCGTACTTCTCTGCATTTTTCACCGCGTCCCTCTCACTTGCGGGCCGGGGCATGTTACGTATAATATGATGACATTATGATCTGATGACGGGGTGGTGGCCAGGATGGCACATTCACCGCGTCCCGCAAAAGAGGGCTGGGGCACGTTACATGCATGCATGATACATGACATTGACATACATGAAATATGATTCACCGTGCCCCTCGCTGAGGGCCGGGGTACGTTACTTGCATATATGTTACATGACATTGGCATATTTGATACATGTTTCACCGCGTCCCTTATCAAGGGCCGGGGCACGATACATGAATATTTGATATATGATGTTAATATATATATGATTCCATATACCGCGTCCCTCACAAAGGGCCGGGGCATGTTATTTGACATATACATATAAAATATACGATCCCGTCATGCACACCCTGAGTTTGGTAGGTAAGCTTTTGGTACACAGGATGATTCACGTATTTATTGTATTTCTTCTGGCCTCCGACATCGACATATGAATATATAGATGACTTGTGTGTGGAAGGTAAGGGCTCTGGTATTTTGGATAGTGTACTTGTTTTGGTACCGTTGTTCGGGTCATGTTTCTATTTTCTGTATTCCATGCTTTACATACTCAGTACATATTCCGTACTGACCCCCTTTCTTCGGGGGCTGCGCTTCATGCCACGCAGGTACAGACGCTTATCGTGGTGGTCCGCCATCCTAGGTACACAGTCGGCTTTTGGGAGTGCTCCTTTGTTCCGGAGCCCACCTTTTTGGTACAGATCCTTCAGTTGTACATATTATTGTGTTTATGATTATTCTGGGGTACGGCGGGGCCCTGTCTCGCCATATGATTCTGTTGTCTGTATTAGGGGCCGGTAGACATGTATGTGGGTTACGGGTCATGTTTGCTCAGAAATGTGTACTTGGTTTCTGTTTGATTCTCCCCTGCACTATGCTAACATCATCGGGTCACGTGTATGTTATAAGTATCGGGTTAAAGGATATGTTTATAATTTGTACGCACGAGGTTCAAGAAAAAAAATGTAAATGTAAGCGTGATTCGGTTGGTAAGTTTGTACGGGTGCCCATATCGGGCACTAGTCACGGCCCACGGGGTTGGGTCGTGACAGAAGTGGTATCAGAGCGGTTTGTCCTCGGAATGTCTACAGGCCGTGTCTAGTAGAGTCTTGTTTATCGGTGTGTTGTGCACCACATCTATAAACGGGAGGCTACAGGACATTTAGAGTGTTACCTTTCTTTGGATCTTAGATCGTGCCATAGAGCTGTGCTATTAGGGTGATTCTGTTCTGATCGGTTGTTGTGTTTTTCAGTGATGCCTCCGAAGAAGGCTACGGCTGCCCAGAAGGGTAAGGTGATGGTCGGAGAGACCAGTCAGGTGCAGCGAGTTACCCGAGCTCGTGTTCAGGATTTGCCCGAGGTTGTACCCCACTCAGAGGGATCTGCTACACCACCGGCAGAGCTTGGAGCAGGTCCATCAGCAGCTCCAGGGGCCCGAGTACCCGCACCCGAGCCTCCAGCTCCTCAGCCAGGGGCGGAGGACAGGACACTGAGAGAGGCCGTGATGATGATGATGATGATGACAGGCGCGACAGCCTGAGGGTTCGAGAGGATCTATTATGTGGCCCTCCAGAGTTTTTCGGGTCTAAGCCCGACGAGGACCCCCATGACTTTATTCGGGGGATGCGGCGCTCACTAGATTTGGTCAGGGCTTCAGAGACTGAGTCTGTTGAGTTGGCTTCGCATAGACTACGGGATGTTGCCGCTCACTGGTATGAGTCCTGGGAGCTATCCAGGGGTGAGCGTGCTTCCCCAGCTACTTGGGACGAGTTCGTGGCTGCTTTCACCCGCCACTTTTTGCCACCGGAGTTACAGCGGGCGCGGGTTGATCAATTTTTGCATCTGCAGCAGAGGGGTCGGAGTGTTCGTGAGTATAATTTGGAGTTTGATTCTCTGGCCCGGTATGCACCTGCTATAGTAGCAGATATGACTGATCGGATGCACTGGTACGTGATGGGGTTAGACCGCTATTTGATTGATGGCTGCATGGCGGTGGCATTGCAGACAGACATGGATATCACCCGGCTACAGGCCTATGCTCAGGGTATGGAGGACCGACACAGGGCTGATTATCCTAGTAGGGATCGAGATAGGAGGCCGCCCAAGAGGGCCAGGTACATGGGATACTCTGGGGAGTTTCGAGGCGGACAGCCTCAACAGTATGTCAGACAGTCTTCTCAGCCAGCGCAAAGTGCGCCCCCACGGCCTACCGGTGGGAGATTTGATAGTGTCAAATGTTCAGGAGCTGGTCAGAGCTCTAGGGCTCCCGATTCGCAGGTAAGTGGCGGGCTCAGCCAGACTAGGTCACTTATGCCTCAGTGTCCCCAGTGCGGTAGACGCCATTTGGGAGAGTGTCGTCGCGCCACCGGTGCTTGTTTTACTTGCGGCCGTCAAGGCCATGTTATGAGAGAGTGCCCGTATAGGGGAGGTTCAGGTGGTTCAGCTCAGCCCATTGGGTCAGTTGCTGGCTCGTCTCTCCCTTCCGTAGCTATGGGCCCCAAGGGGCAGGGTGTGCCGATACCAGCAGGCCGCGGCAGAGGTCGTGGCGGAGCTCCCAGTACCAGTGGTCCTTCAAACCGCTTGTATGCGTTGGCCAGCAGACAGGATCAGGAGGCACCACCAGATGCAGTTACAGGTATATTATTAACTTTCTTCCGAAATGAATATGTATTGATATATATATTTCCCCCATCGATTGCTAGTAAAACTGGGATGAGACCCGAATCGATAAAACCGTCTGTGGTAGTCATATGTACAGATGAAAGTGCTTGTTCAAAAAAAAAAAAGAGGGCTAACCCGGTAGTTTCATAATAATAAACGATCCTCTCCAGATCGGAGTGGGACTCGCTACGAGAACCTTCCGGAAAGTGTAAGATACCGACCTGCCTTAAAGTGCGTGACAAAGGTCGTGTGAGGTAGTCGACGCGATTATACCAGCGCTAATGCATCAAAATTCACGGAAGTTTCGGGGTTAAGCGTGCTAGGGGCGGAGCAATTTTGGGATGGGTGACCCCCTGGGAAGTACACCAAATTTTTCGTAAATGTAAATATAAAAGGCAGATGTGAAACCAGGGGTAACCTAAAGGAAATAAGAATGAACCAAATGGTTAGAAACCCTAGATAGATCGGGTAGACAAAAGCAGACTCGGTCGGTGAAGAAGAAGCAAACACAGTACAGTTCTGGAATTAGGGTAAGTTTGAGTAAACGTTTGGAAGCGTTTTGTGAGTAAATGGTAATAAATGTATAAGTATGCGTATAACGTTCCGTCTATGGCCGTACCGGTCGGTGGTGGGGCCCAGCAGCCAGTGTAAAGACATATGAAATATATTAGCCGAACGAAAGTTAAGAGACAAGTAAAGGATAGGGTATAGATATTATGAAATGAACTGATACTAATCTCACTACAGTAAGGGTAGAAGATCCCGATGCGATGATACGTGGAAAGGAAGGAAAAGTAAGTAAATGGAAGACAAGGAGATAGCAATTATAATGCTTGAAAGGTTATGAAAGGAGGAAAGAAACTTCCCCGAAGTATTACACGACCCCCCCCCCCCTAAGGTTAATTGAACATTCGAGGATGAATTTTCTAAAGCGGGGGAGGATGTTATATCCCGCAATTTTGCACATTCGAAAAATTTGAAATAATTGTGACTTGTAAAGGATAAAGCTATATTTGATTTTTATTTAATACATATGTTGTTTATAAAAATGTTGATGTGGAAATACGGAGGAAGGCCAAGGGCAAAAATTGGGAATTTTGGAAATTAGTTTCGGGAATTACAAAAATTAGCCACAACAATTGGGCCAAAAAAAAAAAAGAGAAAATGAGGCCCACAATATGGGGGTGGCCGGCCATGGCCAATAAATGGCCCAAATCCATGATTAATTATCTCATGTGATAAATAATAATAAGGGCCATGAATCATTCATTGTTCAAGAAACTTCAAGAGAGCAAAAGTTGAGGAAAAAAAAAGAAAGGGGCGGCCTAAGAGAGAAAGCAAGAAAGAAAGAAAGAAAAAAAAAATTGTGCCATCAATCTTGGGTCTAAAAATTGTAATTTTCTTGTATTCCTACTAAGCTCAAGATCCTCTTCAACGTGGTATAATTTTCGGGGCAAGAAAACACCTTTTGTGGCAAGTGGAAAATCTTAGAGAAAGGTAAGAATTTTATCTTGTTCATATTATGAAAGATATATATATATATATATATATATATATATATATATATATATATATATATATATATATATATATATATATATATATATGTATATGTTGTAGTGTGTGGAAATAAATGAAAAGTATGAAAATTTTGTGTGTTGTGAGTGGGTGTGTGTGGCCGTGTATTGTGTTGGTGGAGAGGGATGAGAATTTTTTTTATTTATTATGTTAATTGTATTGTTGTGGCCTTTGTGATGTAAATGGAAGAATAATGGCTTAAGTTGGCATGAAAATTTGGTTGTAAGTTGTTGTAGGAATTTATGTGATTAAATATGGTTTTATGTAATTATGGAAGTGGAGATATTAAAGTGGAATTGTTGTTGTTATAGATGAATTTGGAAGAAGAAGAATGTGAGGTTGTAGTTTTGTCGCATTTGTAGGAGTTTGGATGGAATATGGAAATTTGCGGGAATAATTGAATTCACGTGTATTGCTTGGAATGTTATGGAAATACGCTTGAATAACTTTGAATTAGTAAATGAATACGATAATGTTGATGTTTGTTTGATGTTGTGAAGTTTGAATGGAAATTGTCGCCTTATGTAGAAAGGAAGAACATTGGTGTTAGAACCTAATTGGTTGTGAACTTTGATGTCGTTTGGTATTGTTGGGTTGTTGTTTTTGATATTATGAGCCGAGCTAAGCCTCGGGGGTGTCATATATATAGGGGAAGTGCTACCGAAATTTCGGTAGACAAATATAAAATTAAATGAATTCTTAAAAGTCTTGCAATTCCTAATTGGTAACTTTGACCATTTGTAGATTTTGAGCGAAACGGGATTTGATTTGGCGCGAGCATAAGCCGCGAGAAAGGTATGTTAGGCTACCCTATTCCTTCTTTTGGCATGTCCTAGGCGTACTAGGTCGATACTTGAGCCTCGGGGGCAATTCTGTTCATAGAAATCCGAAATTGAATTTGAGCACTATTTATTCAATCTAATTGAACTATAAATCTCATGTTTTGGTTGGAAAGTAATCAAACGTCTGAAACTTTTGTAAATGTGATCAAATCGATTCGAAACTTCCTTGGATGACTCTATAGCCCTTAATATCTGAGGTTCATGTTCGCCACCTCAACTTGATCCGAGGTGGACCCACTATTCCCGAATCCTCCCCTATTTTTCTACTTGGCTTAATTCCGTGCGATTATTAAAGGAAACTCTTGGTTGTTGTCCCGATTACCAAACGATGGTTGTCTTACTATTTCATTGAGTTCTTAATCTATATTTTGATATGTACACGCGATCCTATAAATTATATTTGGTCTGATCCGTAAGATATCCGGGAGTAATTCGCTTCTAAAGTGCTAGCTAAAATGTTCCAAGTCTTCCTATGATTCTGAATTATATTGATAGAAGTATGCCTGACATGATCCACCTTACGACATGATTGAGTAATGAAATAAGTATAAAGAATTTGTGTCGGAAAGAATATTATGAAACATAATGTCTCCACTTTCGTGAAGCATGTTGTAAAGAAGATTTTGTAAATACGACACCACGTATGATGGTTTCACCGAGGCTTGATATGTTATGATACGTACATATGATTCCGAAAGTTATTTGATTTAATCTATACGAAGTTGGCGCGATATCTAAAGACCCATTGATATGTTCCTTAGTTGTTAATATAAAGAAGAAAATAAAATAAAATAAGTGATATAATTAATACCTTGATATGTAATGGTATGTGCGTATGAAGCTAAGTTGTACTTAATTTGATCTATACATCATCCGAAAGATATCTGATATGACTAACACGTTGGTTTTGCAAGAATTTATTTACGAAACATTTATGGAGCGTTCCGTACTTCGAACGCTCGTAACTTTCGTATACTAGTTCCGATTGACCCGAAGCTTGTTTCTGGACCTCCAGATGCCGATAATGTGTTTGCATATAAGTATGTGTGTATCTCGGGTCTTGATTGTGTGCATGTGGTTTCGCTCTACTCTGTTCGTGCAAGCTTTGATTTGGATTTCACTGAGCCCGGGTCAGGATATGTTCTCGTGCGTACTTCTCTGCATTTTTCACCACGTCCCTCTCACTTGCGGGCCGGGGCATGTTACGTATAATATGATGACATTATGATCTGATGACGGGGTGGTGGCCAGGATGGCACATTCACCGCGTCCCGCAAAAGAGGGCTGGGGCACGTTACATGCATGCATGATACATGACATTGACATACATGAAATATGATTCACCGTGCCCCTCGCTGAGGGCCGGGGTACGTTACTTGCATATATGTTACATGACATTGGCATATTTGATACATGTTTCACCGCGTCCCTTATCAAGGGCCGGGGCACGATACATGAATATTTGATATATGATGTTAATATATATATGATTCCATATACCGCGTCCCTCACAAAGGGCCGGGGCATGTTATTTGACATATACATATAAAATATACGATCCCGTCATGCACACCCTGAGTTTGGTAGGTAAGCTTTTGGTACACGGGATGATTCACGTATTTATTGTATTTCTTCTAGCCTCCGACATCGACATATGAATATATAGATGACTTGTGTGTGGAAGGTAAGGGCTCTGGTATTTTGGATAGTGTACTTGTTTTGGTACCGTTGTTCGGGTCAT
The DNA here is from genome assembly GCF_019175385.1 of Lycium barbarum. NCBI lineage: Eukaryota > Viridiplantae > Streptophyta > Magnoliopsida > Solanales > Solanaceae > Lycium > Lycium barbarum. The sequence continues at coordinate 68,529,950 of NC_083339.1, forward strand.
GTTTCTATTTTCTGTATTCCATGCTTTACATACTCAGTACATATTCCGTACTGACCCCCTTTCTTCGGGGGCTGCGCTTCATGCCACGCAGGTACAGACGCTTATCGTGGTGGTCCGCCAGCCTAGGTACACAGTCGGCTTTTGGGAGTGCTCCTTTGTTCCGGAGCCCACCTTTTTGGTACAGATCCTTCAGTTGTACATATTATTGTGTTTATGATTATTCTGGGGTACGGCGGGGCCCTGTCTCGCCATATGATTCTGTTGTCTGTATTAGGGGCCGGTAGACATGTATGTGGGTTACGGGTCATGTTTGCTCAGAAATGTGTACTTGGTTTCTGTTTGATTCTCCCCTGCACTATGCTAACATCATCTGGTCACGTGTATGTTATAAGTATCGGGTTAAAGGATATGTTTATAATTTGTACGCACGAGGTTCAAGAAAAAAAATGTAAATGTAAGCGTGATTCGGTTGGTAAGTTTGTACGGGTGCCCATATCGGTCACTAGTCACGGCCCACGGGGTTGGGTCGTGACAATCATGCACAATCACAAAGGCAACGCATATATATATAAGCTCTCACGACTACAAAAAAAATGATATTAAAAAATATACACTGGTGTATCCATGAGAAAACTATTACCCAGACATTTGTATCTTCAAGCCTCTACTAGAGTACTGAGACATAAGGACGGGACAGAACCCCGGCATGCCCAAATATATATATACAAACGAATACATCAATAATTGGCACCTTCGGAATAGTGGAGTGCTCCTGTGTAATTGCCAAGTAGCTCCTAAGAATCTGGGCCACCTCACTGTCTACCTGTGGCCATGAACACAGCGCCCAAAATAAAGGGCATCAGTAGCAACAATGTACTGAGTATGTAAGGCATGTACAATAATAACATGTCGAAGAAATAAGAGAATAGTAAGTAAGGAACAACCTGCAACTGAATGTCACTTAAGACAGAATAATGCATGCTAACATACATCATAAACAACATCATATCAAGTATGCATATATAAGCTGCTCGACCAGATAGGTACGGTGTGATCATCATTAGCCTGCGTCCAGGCCTCCCGCGTTCGGGGTAACCATCTCATGCCGCCTACTAGTGGTGTCTGCCCATGCCATCTAGACATGGTATATATGCCGCCCGCCTTAGCGGTGTCTGCCCGGCCATATAGGCACGATGTAATCTCATTATTATATACTTCTCATAAAGCACGCATAAGAACTCATGGACAAGCTATAACTCTATCGGGGTGACATAAGGTCGAGAACCCCCAATTCTATTATGGGGTAGTGATGATCATCATGCTTCACCTTGAAGGAACTAGCATTATAAGATGAGTCTAGCAACAATGAATAACATTATGGGATCATTAGCTTCATAAGAACAACATATCATAAGCTTTGGAATCTCTAGACTTAGACTCATCATCATCATTGTCATATTCGCAACGCATCTCGTATCTTTATTTCATGAGAACCTCTTAATAATCATAGACGCATAGTTTTCGGAATGTAGGAGAGTCATGGAAAGATAAAGGGAGTCATGTTGTAGGAATCATGCCTTAGAGAAGAAGGGACTAGCCTTACATACTTCTTTGTCTCCTTAACTCTATCGACTAGATGGTTCCCTTTAAAGCCGACGATTCTACATTCAAGATAATTCGTACTAAGATTAGATAATCGGAAACATACTTAAGCTTATGCTAAAGCTAATGAAAATTGGGCAGCATTTCCTTTGTTTGTATAACTTCCTCCATATGATATTACAACTACCAAACATCAATGGCAACATTCATAATATCATAATCAATAACTTCGACCAGTTTGACATTGTCCAATTCCCACAATTCCCTACCAAAATGATACATGACCATAGCCATGGCATAACACCGTACTCGTTCTCATATAATACTTCTTTAACATCATTTGTATCATTTGTAACCCACTTTCTACTTTAATTCCATAATCCAAGTCTTTCAACCATTCAATACTCTTATTAGAATGAAATGAACATAAAACTCATCTTTGATTGTGAAGGAATGGGCTTTGGATGGAAATGCTTCACTTGGAGAAAACCCTAGCTTCACTTCCAAAGAAATTCCTAGATTCCATCAACCCTAGTTAGTATTCTTGCACTTGATTCTACTAAGTTTTGGTATTTGATCTTTGATTTACCTTGAATTCATGTAAATGAAGTGTGTGGAATATTCTAGAGGTTTAGAGAGAAGTGGAGGAAATGAGAAATGAGAAATAAGACTTGGAGTCATCTTTTTATAAAAATTTAAAACTGCCCGTCAAGAGTTATATGGACCATTATACGGTCCGTATAATTTTATACGGTCCGTATATGTGACTGTATAACTCCATCAGTGATGGTCCTTCACTGTAACGGTTATACGGACTAATATACGGACCGCATAATATTATACGGACTGTATAAATGGTCTTATAATCCACCTTCTCTCCGAACTTGTTCTCGTCGTTTCGTTTGATCTCCAATCCTTATGGAGCCTTCTTAGCACTTGTTTAACACTTCATTAACAATCTAAGGAGAGTTATAAATTTTCCTCAAGACATTATTAAACAAACATTAGCTCGGTACTTTGTAAACCCTTTTTAGAACACGACTTATATTTGACATTCTTCAACGAACTTTCTTCTCATGCCTCAAATGTCTTTGGAATCTTAATTAGAACCGTTAAGTACCCCTTCTTACTTGTAGGGACATCATATACTTCTTACCATGTGTTAGTCTATCTACCACATGATGACATGAAATTTTCCGAGGTGTAACAAAAACGACATCAACGGAACTGGTATACGGTCCATTGTATGGACCATATAAAATTCCACGGTCCGTCAAAATTGTGGCATAAAATAGGATCGAGAAAAGTAGATCATTGTTCCTTGTATACGGTAGGTTATACCGACTGTACAATTTTCTACGGTCCGTCAAATTTCACACTTTTACCACCGTATAAAATATCCAAGTCTTTGAACAATTATACGGTACGTTCTGCGTGGCATCAAAATTTATACGGGGCTTCAAATTGCCATCATAGAAAATATAATAGTCCAAGAAACATTTGATGGAACCATTCTACGGGTCGTCAAAATTTATACGAACCGTATAAATCAAGTTCCCACTGTATAATCCAAGTATCAACAGTACATTTCAAGGTATTTGTATCTTGATTCAACTTCGATTCCTTTCACTCTCATCTCATTCTCAAGCCTCAAATCTTGTTCTTAAATCATTGCAATTCCAAAAAATTTCTTGGGATTGCTTGTTGGTTTTGTGTCCCTAATACTTTGGTAGGGAGCAAAAAAAAAAAAAGAATATAGAAATTTAAAAATTTCGTTATTTCAAATTGATACCTTGGACCAATTGGGGCTTCACGGCTGTGTTTTCAAGTTATCACCTACCTGGGCCTGAAATTTTATTTCGTTCCCGATTTGAGCATTTTGTTTTTCTTGTTCCCTACAACTAGTGTGCATTTAGTAATTGTCCTACTTGTGTATGCTAGTTCTTGAGTCCGTCTTTCTTTTGTGCTAATTCTTTTTCAAGCTTTTCTTGTCTTAACCTCGTTGAAACTTCTTTGGCTCAAGTCCTTTTGCTTTATCGAGTTGTCCGTCTTTCGATTAACAAGAATCTATTCCTCTACAAAGGTTAGAAATCTTGTGAATTGAATTGGATTAAAAGAGTTATTGACCAACCTAGGAAGAAGCTTAGGTGGAGATGTAAGTTTGAGTGCAAATCCGACTGACGTGAGGAACTTTTGCTACTAATCTTGTTTGCTCGTTTTGTAGGTACTCGAAGAGGAGAAACAAGGAGAAGGAGAGATAAGGATGTCATTCATAGCTTCTGAGTCTTGTGGAGATGATTTTGAAGGTTATGCCTTTAGCAATTGAGGGTATGACTATGAGGATGACGGAAGCTATGAGGGAGATGACATGGGATATGAGCATCACTATTCTTACAATGAATATGATGGTGATGGTGCTCAATGACCGAATGAAGAATATGGTCAATGTGATCGTAACTTTTACGAGGGTGGAGAATACTACTCCGAGGGCAATTGTGAGGAAACACCTCATGAGGCTTACGAAGAAGAAGGAGTAGATGAGTACCACGATGAGTCCTATGGTAGATGCGAGCATAAAGAGTCTCATCCTACACGCCATGGACATGGGGGCGAATTGAGGTATGCTCTTTCCCCACACTTATGATATGAACCACTCGGTGAGAACTTGCAAGAATGGGAAGAATGTGGTGATGATGAGCCTATTGACTATGCACTTTGTGGTGAGTACACTTGTGCCGATAACGAGATTTCATATAATTCTTATGAGGGATCTTCTAGTAGATATTCACGTACATTGGCCTGTGATACTTCCTATTCCAAGCAAAAAGGTATAAGTGTGTGGATTGGGCCGAATAGGAGTCTGCCTAGAAGGAGAAGAGAGTATACATTTCCCCCTCCAATAAACACAATGAATCATGCTTCTTATCCTAAGCCAGAGTTACCGTGCTCCTAATATGGTTATGATGTGGAGGGTAAGAGGAGAGAAGTGTTGAGGGGAGATGACCAACTTGTGGGTTTTGGAAATTCTTGTGGTGACTACTCAAGTCTGACATCTTATCCTACTCCAAGGAAAGCAACAAATCATTACTCTTATCCTAATCCAAGGTTACCATGTTCTCAAGGTGGTTATGTTATGGAAGGTATGAAAAGAGTGATGATAGATGAAGGAAGTAGGAGGAATGAGGGACCTCAGGAGAGGAATGATCCCAAAGAAGAGACAAGCACAAGTGGTGGATTCAAGGAGATAAAAGAAGACGTTGAGTACATAAGAAGAAAGAATGATCAAGGAGAAAGAATTTATCAGAAAGAAACCCAACCCCTTGTGAAGCAAAAGAGGGAAATGAAGAGGAGAATTCCCCTAACCCTTCTAAAGGAATATTTGGCACTTGTTCCAACTCCCATGAAATTGAGAGAGACAAGATTGAGAGGAGTAAGGGAGTGAAAAGTGACAACTCTAGAGAGGAAAAAAGCGAGGAAGTGAGGAGTGATGTGAGGGAGTTGTCACAACCTCTTTCTAACCCTTGTTACTTTTCTTTCTTTTCTAGTGGTCTTGTTAATAGTGTAAGTATTATCGGAAGCAAGACAAATGATGAACCTCAACCTTTGAAGGATTTGTGGTAGTTGAGAGCTTCCTAAAGGGGCAAGTGAGTTCCAAAGTTGAAATCTGAGGTAAAGGACATGTCGTGTGCGAACTTCAAGGTAAAATAGCTAATATTAACACCACAAGTGATGTGATTGACCATGTTGTTGAAGTGAGTGTAAATGATAGCTTGTCCTTAATTGAGCTTAATGAGTCTCTGCCTTGTGATGAGCTTAGTGCTATAATTACAATTAACAATGTAGTTGAAATGGATGGTCCAACACTACTTGATCCTATTGATGACTATCTTGACTCTTCTTTTGAGTTCAAGTTGTGTCCACCTAGTGTTGATCCTCTTGATTTGCCTGTTAGTACATTATCATGTGAGATGTTAGGACACCCACTAGTTGATCCTAGCGATGACCGAATGGATTCTTCTAGCAAGATCAATTTGCGTCCAACTAGTGTGGTTGCTTGTGTTGATGAATTTGTTGCTATGAAATCCACTATTTGAAGAACATTATGATGTGCTTAATGACCCTCAAGTTAGTGATGATGTTGGTAAAATTGATCATTTACCTAGTCGTGTGCATGAAAGTATTGTGAAAAGTTACCTTCGTCTTTATGAGAGTGGAATTGCATGCTTTGATACTTCATTGTTAATTGATTCTTCTCTCTTTAAAGATAATGCGTTATTTGATATTGATATGACTATTGGGAATGATTAACCTAGTGTGGTGTTTGTTAATGTTGAGTATTTGGTTTCCTTTGGAGACTATAATGTGATATGTAACCCATTATGAGATGATGACACTCTTTCCCATGACGGAGATCTTCCTTTGAGGAATTGTGATCCATTTGTGGGGAAAGAATGTTTTATAAAGGAAGGTGATTCTTGTGTGAAAATTTTCAAATTCTTCCATTCAAGTTCAACTTTATAATAGCCTATTGAATGATCTTATTCTTGAACCTAACAGTGAGGCTACATTGGAGAATGACATAGATGAGGAAGTTATCTTAAGTGATACCTTTCTTTATTACTTGTTTGCATATGATGACGCTCTTATTTGTTTTGGGGGTGCATCTTATGTTGAGCAAGGTACTTGTGGGGTAGTTGGTTGTTTTATTTGCTCTAATAGGTGGCTATACTTCCCAATTGACTTGGGTATTACCTTGTTGGATTTAGGAACACCTTGTTTGGAAAATGTGTTCCCATGGTGCTTTATGTCAAATAGAACCAAGGTAGTATTACATGTTTAGTATTTTGAATCCATTGGTTTTTTTACTCTATCCTCATGTCATGAACCTTGGAGGGATCAACTTCTTGATACCTCATGTGTGCGATTGTTGTCCATGATTTTCATTGATGTGTGGTTATACAACAAATTTGTTCATCCTTGGTGTGAATATGTGATTATGGTTTTGTGTGCTAACCCTCAATCTTTGAGGAGTATGTTTTCGTATGTCTTCCCTTGGATTTTGCTAGATTCAGATTCGAGGACGAATCCTTTTGAAGAAGGGGAGGATGATATGATCCTACTTCGCACACCTCATTTCAAGATTTACATCCAAGGCCAAGATATTGAACTTCATGACCTACAAGCGGCATGGATGATAAGGATGGCGTTGAAGGCCTTCAGAGGCTCCTACAAGCCACACAAGATGGCTTATTGTCACGACCCAACCCCGTGGGCGGCGACTAGTGTCCGTGCTAGACACCCGTACGCACCCAATAACCCAAACTAGCATATAAACAGAATATACAGATATAGAAGGCAGTTGGCGTTACTAATTACCACAGATAAATAGATATAACGCGGGGAAGCCGATAAGGCTATCGCAGAACATATCAACCCAAAACATATACATAACCCACTGGTATGTCTACAGAACTCTACGGATAATAACAAAATCATAAGACGGGACAGGGCCCCGTCATACCCCTGAATAACATATATATATGTACAATAGAAAAGTCTGTACCAAAATATAGGCTCCGGACAAGAGAGCCCTCCAAGACAGCAGAGTAGAATCCTACGCGGGCGGGTCAGCAAATCAGTCGTCTGTACCTGCGTGGCATGAAACGCAGCCGCCGAAGAAAGGGGGTCAGTACGGAATATGTACTGAATATGTAAAGCCTGGAGTACATTAATAAAATCATAATCGGAACAGAACGTACAGAAAATGAGTGTAATGTCCAGAATATCAAATGCATATTTACAAAACATAAATAGTGTATGCAAAAACATATGCCATATCCGGCCCCCGTCAAGGGACTCGGTGAACGGAACGTGGTCGCCACCCCGACACTGGCACCACAACACGTCATATTCCAGAGTAGGGAATAACTCCATAACATATCATATCATAGCAGATGGCCATATCGTATCATATCATATCATATCAGAATAGGTGTACATGGAACAGCATACTCCACAACCCATGTACATGTATACCTACCCCCTCACATCGAGGCACAGCGAACAATGCAGTGGAATACGCTTGATAACATATCCTGGCCCGGGCTCAGTGAAGGAAACATTGTGGCATCCACGAGTGGAGTAGTGAGAAACTAAATGCAATATAAACCACAATACATTTACAAAGACTCAGGGGGACGTCTCGAATGACAAATCGTAATAATGAAAAATCGGACGATAATCATAGTAGGTGTATTCCGGATGTCATAATAAGTTACGTAGGCATAATCTTTCTGGGGTCGTTTCCATGTTCCAAAATAATTTTTAAGACTCAATGGAATATTTAAAACAATTGTCATTTAGTAGTTAGAAGAGTAGTTAAAACGTTTCCTTTAGATATTGCTTGGAAACAAATCAATAGCATAATAGGAGAGGAATTTGAAATAGCGGGCCCACCTCGGTTCAACCGGGGTGGCGTACACAAATTACATACAATAGGATTTATGGAGTCACTTATGAAGGTTTTAGTGTAATCCGGTTTCATTTGGAAAGTTATAGATGTTGGAGCAATTGTTTCAATGAGATATGAAGTACTCAATTCAATCCTATTGAATGAAAAAGAGTCAAAACTAAGCTCGGATTTCTAAGAGTGGATTCGTCCCCGAGGCTCGTATCTTACCCTATCATACCTAGAACATGCCAATAGAATGAAAAGGAAAACTTTACATACCTTATTCGCTCCTTACGCTTCTCCAACTCAATTCTCGTTTCCTCCAAAATCTACAATTGGTCACAATTACCAAATATCAATTACAAGCCTTTTAGGAATTCACTCTTAACTCATACTTGTCTACAGAAATTTGGACAGCATCTCCCCTATACATACAACATCCCCGAGATTTAACTCGGCCCCAAATATCAACAACCATACCAGCAACAATACCAACAACATCAACAATCGAATTAAAACGCATTCTAGCATTAATAGTATTCTTTTCTACATAGTGCGACAACTTCCAATCTAACTTCGCACTTCCAAGTCAATATAAATGTTTTCATATTCATTTACTAATCAAGATCATTCCAATCCAATTCGGAAGCATTTTATATCATTCTACGAAATATTTACAAAATATACAAAATTTCCACCAAAACCATGATTCATCCGAAACCTCTAATCTTCGACATAAATATTCCTAACACATTTTCATCTTCCAATTTCATTAACAATAATCATACTTCGCACCTTAACAATTTCATTTTCATGATTACATAAATCTACCAAAAAATCACAAAACTTCCCATGACAACTTAACAACCAATCTTTCATGCCAATATGGACTTGCATCCCTCCAAATTCACCAACTAACATAATAATTCACATTTAGAACTCCACTTCCATAATTACATAAAAACTACATTAAAATCACATAATTTCCTATAATCATTTTCAACAATTTTCCATGCCAACTTGAACTGTTTTCTTCCATTTCCATCACAAGGCTTCAACAACACAATTAACATTACAAATAAACTTTTTAATAATCCCTCTTCACCAACACTATTTTCGGCCACACATGCATATACCCATAACACACAATTTTCACACTTTACATTCCTTTCCACATTCTACAACACATATATATATTTCTTTCAAGACAAAAGGAATAAAATCTTACCTCTTTCTTCTTAGCTCCTTCACTTGTCCAAATTGTTAAACCGACGAAACAAGCGGTCTATCTTCCGAAACAACTATACCACGTTCTAGAGGGTCCTTGAATTAGTAGGAATACCACAAGAAAATAATTTTTGGAACAAAATTTCAAGGGGTGAAATTTATGGGGTATGGCCGAATGGCCTTTAATTTTTTTGCGCTTTTTCTTTTGTTTTTCTCCTTCTCTTATTTCTTGAATCTTCTAAAGATAATGATCCTTTCTTATATAATTTATCACATGGAAAAATAAATAAATCATATGGGCTTGGGCCATGTATGGCCGGCCACCCCTCACATTTGGGCCTTATTTTCTCTTATTATTTTTTTGAGGCCTATTGGTTATGAATCTTGTTTTGTAATTCCCGAAACTAATTTCCAAAATTCCAATTTTGCCCTTGGCCTTCCTCAATATTTCCACATTAATATTTCATGAACAACACACATATATTAATTAAAATCAACATGTGACTTTATTTCTTACAAGTCAAAATTATTTCAAATTTTTCCGAATGTGCGAAAATATGGGGTATAACGTCCTGCCCCCCTTTAGAACATTCGTCCTCGAATGTTAAATTGATATTATAGGGTCTTGTAAGCATTATGGGGAAGGGTCCTTATATGGACAATACATATAACTTATTCATTAATTAGTATAGTCAGTTACGGAATTTAAATTACCTGTAGGCATAGGAAACAGGTAAGGATATTTCTTCTTCATCTCCTCTTCAGCTTCCCAGGTCATCTCCTCCCTGTTATTGTTCCGCCACAATACCTTAACGGAAGCTACATCTTTATTGCGCAATCTTCTCACCTGACAATCCAGGATGGCTATAGGTCGCTCTTCGTAAGACAGTTCTTCCGTCACCTGAATATCATCCACCGGAAATATTCTGGAAGGATCGCCAAAACATTTGCGGAGCATGGATACATGAAATACCGGATGTACTGCTTCCAGATCAGATGGTAGATCTAGCTCGTAGGCGACATTCCCAATCTTTCGAACAATCTGATAAGGCCCAATATATCGCAGACTGAGCTTTCGCTTTTTGCCGAATCGCATTACGCCCTTCATAGGCGACACCTTCAGAAATACCCAATCACCAACCTGGAACTCCAATGGTCGACGTCGTTTATCAGCATATGATTTCTGTCGACTCTGGGCTACTAATAACCGCTCTCGAATGAGTTTCACCCTATCAACCGCCTGCTGGATCATATCTGGGCTGATTAATTCAGTTTCGCCAACATCGAACCAGCTGATCGGTGACCTGCATTTTCTGCCATACAAAGCCTCGTACGGTGCCATCTGGATGCGGGAATGGTAGCTGGTGTTATAAGCATACTCAATCAGTGGCAGATGATAATCCCAGCTACCTCTGAAATCAATAACACAGGCCCACAGCATATCTTCTAGCGTCTGTATAGTGCGCTCGGCCTGCCCGTCGCTCTGAGGATGGAATGCTGTGCTCAGACTCACCTGAGTCCCCAATCCTTCCTGAAATGATCTCCAGAAATTCGCTGTAAACTGGGCACCTCTGTCAGTGATAATGGATATAGGAACTCCGTGAAGTCTTACTATTTCTTTAATATATAGCCTGGCATAATCCTCAGCTGAATAAGTAGTTTTGACTGGAAGGAAATGGGCTGATTTTGTCAGCCTATCAACAATAACCCATATGGAGTCATACTTCCGTGGAGTGCGAGGCAAACCTGTAATGAAGTCCATATTAATTATCTCCCACTTCTATGTCGGAATTTCCATTTCTTGTAACAGTCCACCCGGCTTTTGATGTTTAATCTTAACTTGCTGACAATTCGGGCACTGGGCAACGAACTATGCGATGTCCTGTTTCATGCCATCCCACCAGTACAGGCATCTGAGGTCATGATACATCTTCATCGATCCCGGATGGACAGAATAACGAGCATAGTGTGCTTCGCCCATAACCTGCTGTCGTAGCCCTGCAACATCAGGAACACACAATCTGCCTTGATATAACAATATCCCGTCTGGTGTAAACTCGAATGGAGTCTTCTCCTTTTCGTGGGCTGTGTCTCTGTACTGTGCTAAAACAGGATCTTCATATTGGTTCTGCTTTATGTCTTCCCTAATAGATGATTCAGAAACCCCTCGGACAGAAATTCCCGTACCTCCAGAATCGGCCAGACGAACTCCAAGATTAGCCAGTTGGTGAATATCACGTAATATCTCTTTCCTCTCCGGTTGCAATTTTGCCAACCTACCATAGACTTGCGGCTAAGTGCATCTGCTACAACATTACCTTTTCCCGGATGATACAGAATATCAACATCATAGTCTTTCAGCAGCTCCAGCCACCTCCTCTGCCGCAAATTCAGCTCCTTCTGCTTAAAGATATACTGGAGGCTCTTGTGGTCTGTATATATATCAACATGGACGCCATATAGATAGTGTCTCCATATTTTCAAAGCATGGATTACCGCTGCTAGCTCCAGATCATGGGTAGGATAATTTCTTTCATGCTTTTTGAGCTGCCGGGAAGCGTAGGCTATAACTTTGCCGTACTGCATTAATACACAGCCTAACCCAATGCCGGAAGCATCACAATAAATAACATACCCATCTTGTCCCTCTGGAAGAGTCAGAACTGGAGCTGTAGTCAACTTCTCCTTCAGCAACTGGAAGCTTCGCTCGCAAGCATCAGTCCACTGGAACTGGGCTCCCTTCTGAGTTAGCCTCGTTAAAGGCGCTGAAATCGAAGCAAACTTTTCAATAAATCTTCTGTAATGGCCTGCTAGTCCCAGAAAACTACGTACCTCAGTGGGCGTTGTAGGTCTAGGCCAATTCTTTACGGCCTAAATCTTCTGTGTGTCCACCCGGATTCCATCAGCTGCAATAATATGTCCCAAAAATGCCACTGAAACCAGCCAGAATACACACTTGGAGAATTTTGCATATAGCTTCTGATGCCGAAGTACCCCAAGTACTGCTTTCAAATGATCTGCGTGTTCCTCCTCTGACCGAGAGTAAACCATAATATCATCAATAAATACAATCACGAACATATCCAGGAACGGTCTGAATACCCGATTCATCAGATCCATGAATACCGCTGGAGCGTTAGTCAGTCCAAAAGACATCACTCTGAATTCATAATGCCCATATCGGGTCCGGAATGCTGTCTTAGGAATATCAACCTCTCGTACCCATACCTGGTGGTAGCCTGACCGCAGATCTATCTTCGAAAAACACTTAGCGCCCTGCAACTGATCAAACAAATCATCAATTCTGGGGAGGGGGTATTTATTCTTTATGGTTACCTTATTTAGCTGCCGATAATCGATACACATATGCAGCGACCCGTCTTTCTTTCTTACAAATAATACCGGGGCTCCCCAAGGCGAGGTGCTGGGTCTGATGAACACTTTCTCTAATAAATCCTTCATCTGCTCTTTTAATTCTTTTAATTCTGCAGGTGCCATCCTGTACGGGGGAATAGATATAGGCTGAGTATCTGGCAGCACATCAATAGTGAAGTCTATCTCCCGTTCTGGAGGAAAACCTGGAAGCTCATCTGGGAATACATCTGGAAATTGATTAACCACCAGAACTGACTGAAGAGTTGGTACTTCTGCTTTCAAATCTTGCACCCGAACCAGATGATAAATGTACCCTTTTCTGATCATCTTCCTCGCCTTAAGGTATGAAATAAACTTACCTTTCGGTGATGTTGTATTACCTGCCCACTCTATAACTGGTTCCCCGGTAAATTGGTAGCGAACCACCTTTTTCTGGCAATCAATATTAGCATAACAGGAAGATAGCCAATCCATGCCCATAATAACATCAAATTCAATCATATCTAACTCCACCAGATCTGCCTTAGTATCTCGGCCACATATAATTACAGAACAATCTTTATATACCTGTCTCGCTATAATAAAGTCCCCAATCGGTGTAGCTACTTCAAATGGCTCTATAGGTTCGGGCATTATACCAATTTTACTAGCGACAAGAGGAGAAATATATGACAAAGTAGAACCTGGATCAATCAATGCATATACAGATCGGGAGAAGACCAATAATGTACCTGTAACAACATTTGGCGACGCCTCCTGATCCTGCCGGCTAGCCAAAGAATATATGCGGTTCGAAGGACCGCTAGTACTGGAAACACCACCATGGCCTCTACCGCGACCTGTTGGTGCTGGTGTACCCTGCTCCGTAGGGCGCATAGCCACCGAAGAAGATGATGACCCAGCGGCTGATCCGGTAGGCTGCGCTGCACCTCCCAAATTACCCTTATATGGGCACTCTCTAACGGTAGGACCCTGGCGGCCACAAGAAAAACAAGCACCTGTATCACGGTAGAACTCTACAGGGTGGTACCTCCCATAATAAGAACACTGAGGCTTGGGTGGCCTCGTCTGACCAGAACTCCTGTCTACCCGCGAACCTGAAGCCCTGGAGCTCTGGCCTGCTCCTGAATACCCTGGGCAATCAAATCTCCTGCCTGAGAACTGTGGAGGTGTGCTCTGTGCCGGCTGGGAAGAATGTCTGCTAGACTGCTGCTGCTGCTGAGGCTGCCTACTCCGAGACTCCCCAGAATACCCAGCTGATCTGGCCCTCTTGGGCTGCCTCCGGTCCTGACCCCTGTCGGGCTGATGCCCCTTATGGCGGTCCTCCATACCCTGGGCGTGTGCCTGTATACAGGCAATATCCATCCCGGGCTGAGCGTCCATCACTAGACAACTATCGACCAAATAACGGTCCAGCCCCATAATATACCGGTGCATCCTGTCAGTCATAGTAGCTACCATAGCAGGTGCATATCTGGCCAATGAGTCAAACTCTAGACTGTAATCTCGGATGATGCGGCCTCTCTGTCTCAGCAGTAAAAATCTTTTGGCCCTAGCACGCCGTAGATCCGGAGGCAGAAAGTGGCCAAGAAAATCCTCAGTAAAGTCGTCCCATACCGCTGGGGGATCGCCGTCGCCTCTGGATAACTCCCAGGACTCATACCAATTAGCTGCTACATCGTGCAACCGATATGAAGCCAACTCAACTAACTCGGTCGCAGAAGCCTTAATCAACCGTAACATACGCTGCATCTGCCTGATAAATTCCTGGGGGTCTTCTTCGGGCTTTGTCCCGAAGAACTCTGGAGGATTACAAGTCAGGAACTCACGGGCCCTCGAACTATCATGTATGTCTGCACGATCACCCCCAAGTCTGTGCCTATGAACCTGCCCTGCTATCAACCTGGTCAACAACTGGACCGCATCCCTCATGGCCCTATCCTCCGCCCCTGGCTGTGGAGCCGGAGGCTCGGGTACTGGAACTCCGGGAGCTGGCGGTGGAGCCGCCCCTGATCTGCAGCTGCTGCTGCTCCAATCCCCTCTGGTGGTGGCGGTGTAGAGGAGCCCTCTGACTGGGGCATAATCTCGGCACGGGCCCTGGTAATCCTCTGGGCCTGACTAGTCTCCCCTGTCGCTACTGACTTGCCCTCTGGGCAGCTGTCGCCTTTTTCGGAGGCATGGCTGAAAACATAACAATTTGTTAGGGAGAAGTCATCCTGATAATACAGCTCTATCGCACGATCTAAGATAAGAAGGAAGGGTAACATCCTAAATGTCTTGTAGCCTCCTGTTTATAGATGTGGTGCACAACACACCGATAAACAGGACTCTACTAGACACGGTCTGTAGACACTCCGAGGACGAACCGCTCTGATACAACTTTTGTCACGACCCAACCCCGTGGGCCGCGACAAGTGTTCGTTCTGGACACCCGTACGCACCCAATAACCCAAACTAGCATATAAATAGAATATAAAGATATAGAAGGCAATTGGCATTACTAATTACCACAGATAAACAGATATAACGCGGGGAAGCCGATAAGGCTATCGCAGAACATATCAACCCAAAAATTATACACAACCCACATGTATGTCTACAGACCTCTACGGATAATAACAGAATCATAAGACGGGACAGGGCCCCATCATACCCCTGAATAACATATATATATGTACAATAGAAAAGTCTGTACCAAAATATAGGCTCCGGACAAGAGAGCCCTCCAAGACAGCAGAATAGAATCCTACGCAGGCGAGTCAGCAAATCGGTCGTCTGTACCTGCGTGGCATGAAACGCAGCCCCCGAAGAAAGGGGGTCAGTACGGAATATGTACTGAATATGTAAAGCCTGGAGTACAGTAATAAAATCATAATCGGAACAGAACGTACAGAAAATGAGTGTAATGTCCAGAATATCAAATGCATATTTACAAAACATAAATAGTGTATGCAAAAACATATGCCATATCCGGCCCCCGTCAAGGGACTCGGTGAACGGAACGTGGTCGCCACCCCGACACTGGCGCCACAACACATCATATTCCAGAGTAGGGAATAGCTCCGTAACATATCATATCATATCAGATGGCCATATCGTATCATATCATATCATATCAGAATAGGCGTACATGGAACAACATACTCCACAACCCATGTACATATATACCTACTCCCTCACATCGAGGCACGGCGAACAATGCAGTGGAATACGCTTGATAACATATGCTGGACCGGGCTCAGTGAAGGAAACATTGAGGCATCCACGAGTGGAGTAGTGAGAAACTAAATGCAATATAAAACACAATACATTTACAAAGACTCAGGGGGACGTCTCGAATGACAAATCGTAATAATGAAATCGGACGATAATCATAGTAGGTGTATTCCGGATATCATAATAAGTTACGTAGACATAATCTTTCTGGGGTCGTTTCCATGTTCCAAAATAATTTTTTAGACTCAATGGAATATTTAAAACAATTTTCATTTAGTAGTTAGAAGAGTAGTTAAAATGTTTCCTTTAGATATTGCTTGGAAACAAATCAATAGCATAATAGGAGAGGATTTTGAAATAGCGGGCCCACCTCGGTTCAACCGGGGTGGCGTACACAAATTACATACAATAGGATTTATGGAGTCACTTATGAAGGTTTTAGTGTAATCCGGTTTCATTTGGCAAGTTATAGATGTTGGAGCAATTGTTTCAATGAGATATGAAGTACTCAATTCAATCCTATTGAATGAAAAAGAGTCAAAACTAAGCTCGGATTTCTAAGAGTGGATTCGTCCTCGAGGCTCGTATCGTACCCTATCATACCTAGGACATGCCAAGAGAATGAAAAGGAAAACTTTACATACCTTATTCGCTCCTTACGCTTCTCCAACTCAATTCCCGTTTCCTCCAAAATCTACAATTGGTCACAATTACCAAATATCAATTACAAGCCTTTTAGGAATTCAATCTTAACTCATACTTGTCTACGGAAATTTGGACAGCATCTCCCCTATACATACAACATCCCCGAGATTTAACTCGGCCCCAAATATCAACAACCATACCAGCAACAATACCAACAACATCATCAATCGAATTAAAACGCATTCTAGCATGAATAGTATTCTTTTCTACATAGTGCGACAACTTCCAATCTAACTTCGCACTTCCAAGCCAATATCAATGTTTTCATATTCATTTACTAATCAAGATCATTCCAATACAATTCGGAAGCATTTTATATCATTCTACGAAATATTTACAAAATATACAAAATTTCCACCAAAACCATGATTCATCCGAAACCTCTAATCTTCGACATAAATATTCATAACACATTTTCATCTTCCAATTTCATTAACAATAATCATAATTCGCACCTTAACAATTTCATTTTCATGATTACATAAATCTACCAAAAAATCACAAAACTTCCCATAACAACTTAACAACCAATCTTTCATGCCAATATGGACTTGCATCCCTCCAAATTCACCAACTAACATAATAATTCACATTTAGAACTCCACTTCCACAATTACATAAAAACTACATTAAAATCACATAATTTCCTATAATAATTTTCAACAATTTTCCATGCCAACTTGAACCGTTTTCTTCCATTTCCATCACAAGGCTTCAACAACACAATTAACATAACAAATAAATTTTTTAATAATCCCTCTTCACCAACACTATTTTCGGCCACACATGCACATACCTATAACACACAATTTTCACACTTTACATTCCTTTCCACATTCTACAACACATATATATATTTCTTTCAAGATAAAAGGAATAAAATCTTACCTCTTTCTTCTTAGCTCCTTCACTTGTGCAAATAGTTAAACCGACGAAACAAGCGGTCTATCTTCCGAAACAACTATACCACGTTGTAGAGGGTCCTTGAATTAGTAGGCATACCACAAGAAAACAATTTTTGGAGCAAAATTTCAAGGGGTGCAATTTATGGGGTATGGCCGAATGGCCTTTAATTTTTTGGCCCTTCTTCTTTTGTTTTTCTCCTTCTCTTATTTCTTGAATCTTCTAAAGATAATGATCCTTTCTTATATAATTTATCACATGGAAAAATAAATAAATCATATGGGCTTGGTCCATGTATGGCCGGCCACCCCTCACACTTGGGCCTTATTTTCTCTTATTATTTTTTTGAGCCCAATTGGTTATGAATCTTGTTTTGTAATTCCCGAAACTAATTTCCAAAATTCCAATTTTGCCCTTGGCCTTCCTCAATATTTCCACATTAATATTTCATGAACAACACACATATATTAATTAAAATCAACATGTGACTTTATTTCTTACAAGTCAAAATTATTTCAAATTTTTCCGAATGTGCGAAAATACGGGGTATAACACTTATGATGTGTGGAAGGTGGCATGCGAGTTGATTGAAGGAGATGCTACTAAAGAGGGGACCAGATGCGCAAAGTGGCCAAACATGCAAATAGGGATATTTCTGCAAATTTGCTACACTTGGAAAACTCGGACAAGATCGGGAGTTGGCTATTTGTACAAAGAAGGTTATTTTTGCAAGAAGGCCATGCATGCAAGGTTGATTAGAAGGCCATCTATGCAAGGAGAGGCGTGTTTGGCCATTGAAGGCCAATTCTTGAATTGAAGACTACACTAAGAAGACTAGACAAACAAGGCCCTTACTTCATTAAGGGTAGCATTGTAATTCCCTATTAGTCTTCTTTACTTAGCTTGTGTATATAGCTTGTCTTTCATTTCATTACCTAGATTTTGATGATGAATATTTCAGTGATGATAGGATTATCATAGTTTGTTTAGCTACGTTTTAGCTTAGTTTAGTAGATTTAATCGTGGATTGCATTGTTGGTCTTTGAACTGTTTTATTTCCAATGATTTCATGAAGATTGTTCGTTTGTGGATTTCATCCGAATATCTTGCCTTGAATTCATATTGCTTTGGTTCTTTTGGGTTGTTGAATTCAAATTCGATGGGTGTAGGTTTCATATACCTAGATTTGTCTATAGGATTCCCCCCCCCCCCCCCATTCAGGTCAAGTATTTATCCTCTTTTCTCATCCCTTTTTTGTCGTATCCTTTAATTTTTTCGCGTTTGAATTGACTTGGCTTCATCCCCAAATCGATTCGTATCAATCCAGCAGTCATGCCTCATGCTTCAGTATTCATGTTTCCATATAACCATGTCATGTCAGATCAGTCCTCATGTTTCATGTCATGTTTCCTTCACGTTCACATATTCAAGCCATGTCCAGTCCCAATCTTGACCATGCCCCATCATTTGAGGACAAATGATCCCAAGGGGGAGATATTGTAACACCTCGCACCTTAAACTAGGCTACTGTCATGACCCAGCTGGGGGCCGCGACGGGTACCCGGGGCTAACCACCAAGCACCGCTTGTGCTATCATTTCCTTAACCCATTTAACAATCATTCATCGATTCCCTATTAACCTAAAAAAGGATCTGGTTTTCATTACAGGATATAGTGCTCTAATACAAGAACATATTTCAATATACTTATACACATAAATACTATCCACGTCGTGGAACCACATAACCCACATCGAGTATCTACGAGCCTCTATTGGATGACATATACCAATATACACAAAAGGATCAACCGAATAGCACCTCCGGAATAGTGGAGTGCTCCTGTAAATCTGTAGATGGCTCCTACGGATCTGCAGCATCTCCCTGTCTACCTGTGGGCATGAGCACAGCATCCAAAAATAAAAGGATGTCAGTACGAACATTGTACTGAGTATGTAAGGCATACATCAAGAAATAAAGGAGAGAATAAGAAGATAAAGTAAGTGCAAGAAGATAACCAGTAACTACTTGCCTCTTAAGGCGGATTCATACATGCATACTCATAAAACATCATATCATATATTGTTGCGGAACGTGCAGCCCGATCCATATATCATCATATATCAATATAATGCCGTGGAACGTACGACCCGATCAATCACCCATATATCCCGCGTCCGGGATGAGATCATAATATGCCAGCTGACCAGGTGGCTATGCGTCTATAGCGCCTCACCTTTCCCCATATCCCCTGAATACATATACATATTATATACTTACATAATATACATAGCATGCATGAGAGCCCAAGAAAAAGCTATGGCTCTATCGGAGTGACGTAAGGTCGGTAACCTCCGACTATATTATGGTTTAATCATGATCGTCATGTCTCACCTTGAAGGAACAATTATTATAAGGTGGTTGTATCAATGAAGAATACAGGTATGAATAATAACATCAAGAGGAAACATAAGATAGGGTCATAATCTTATAAGAAGTTAATCCATATGTTTTTGGAATCTTAGAGAAAATGTAGTCATCATTTATGAATAAAATTGAGAAGTCAATAGATGGCTCAACATTCTCATGTCGTCTTTGAAATCGTATCATTGGAACCTTTAAACATAAAATCATTCTCATCATAACATGCTCATCATATATGCTCATCGTAATATGCTCATCATAGTATATACATGAAGACTCTAGAACAACTGCACTTTATCGAGGTGACAGAATGTCGTGAACCCTCGATTCCATTATGAACATTTATAACCATTCTGCCTCACCTCGAAGGGATTAATGTATGAGGTTAGTATAAGCAAAGAATGACATCATATCACTACTAAACTCATAACGTTGCTCTTATCACGTATAATTATTCATGATCTTAGACTCTTAGCCTTTAGGAATGTAGGAGAATCATGAGGATGAAAGAAGAATCATGTCCTAGGATTCATGCCATGGAAGAAAAGGACTAGCCTCACATAACATGGATGTTTAACATTCTTATCGCTTGCTCGTTTCCTTTATGATGCACTCGTATATACCTTCAAGAGAGTTCATGTCGTCGTTAGTTAAGCAATTATAAAAACGGGCTTCTATTTCTAGGGAAAATTGGGCAGCATCTCCTTTGTTTCTATTGCGTTTCTCATATTCTATTTCAGTCCCTAAACATTCACAACAATAATCACAATATAGAAACCAACGATCATCGCTTATATACATTTAGCAAAATCCACCAATTTCCTCCAATTCCTCCACATCTAGTGGTTTTAGCCTATCATCACATCTCCTCATACGTCACACTTCTCCCATGGTCTAAACGTTACTTATAATGTATTCATGATCACAAAATATCAACATTCATGATTTCCATCCAACTACCATTCAATTGTGACACTACTCATCCTTTTAAAAACTCATTTTCCATGTTTTTCTACAATCCAAGCATCTTAGCCTTCCAATACCTTAAGCAACATAGTAAAATCATGAAACATACCTTAGATGATGGTGGAACAAGCTTTGAATGGAATTCTTCCACTTGCACCAAAGTTTCACTTCGCCTCCTTAGGGTTTTCTTGAAGAAGATGAATCCTACTTGAGTTTCATATGCTTTGCTCCATGAATTTCATGTTGTTGATCATCAATTCCCCTTGAATTTTTCTTATGGATGAATGTTAGAGTATTCTCTAGAGGGTTCTTGAAGTGAAGAGTTGAAATGAAATGAAAATAAAATGGAAAGGGTCCCTTATATTTAAAATTGAAATCTGGCCGACCTACTTTATACGAACCAATATACAGTCCGTATAATTTTTACTGACCGTATGTTGGACCGTATGTTTGGTCCAGTGAGCTATGTTGTGCTGGGCCAAATCCACGGTTGGACATACGGTCCGTGGATTTTATACAGCCAGTATGTCTGGCCGTCTGTTTGCCCAGTTTTTCGAGACTTGTTCTCGTCGACTCGTTTGATCTCCGATCCTTATGGAACCTTCTTAGTACTTGCTTAACACCTCAATACCAATCTTAGGGACGTTATAACATGTCTCTAACCATCATTATGCCATCACAGAATCGTTGCTCCTTATTCCCATCCGATACACAACATACGGTTCACTTTCCCTTAATAACTTTCGTTCCTCATCTCGGATGCCTTTGAGAATCTTAATTAGGGCCACTTACATCGTTTATTGCTCGTCAAAACATCGCATATGTTATGTCCTTCGCTCACCCATTCACTGTACATGTACGGAGAATTTCCAAGGTGTAACATTCTTCCCCCCTTTTGGAACATTCGTCCTCGAATGTTAAAATACTCGGGAATTCTAGGAAAATTTCGCCAGAGTTTCCCCTGTAATCCGGCACTACCAACCTGTCACAACAATCCACAATAACACTGCTTCACAGGGCTACAACACAACATAAACATATCTATGGCCACACACTACCCAAAGAGCAAAAGTAAGCATACATACCTTAAGATCTCAGCGTATCATCGTGAACTCCTCCTGGAGACTTCAGTAGGTGCGGGTATTTGGCTATCTATATTCTCTTCTGCTCTCCAAGTCATTTCTTCCCGTTCTTTGTTTTTCTACCAAACTTGTCTCAAACTACCTCCTTATTCCGAAGTCTTCGCACTTGCCTATCTAATGCGGTAATGGGTACCTTTTCATACATCCACTTCTCTGTCGCTTGAGCACCATTCATTGACATGATTCTAGTAGGATTTCTAACATATTTAGGAAGCATCAAGTTATAAATGGTAGATCTAATTCATAAACTACCTTGCCTATTGCATACGATCTCGTAAGACCTAATATATCGGGGACTAAGCTTCCTCTTCATCCTGTGATCTTAACACTTTCGTAAGTTATCATATCCCAGGGTTATTGTAGTAAGCGTATAGCATATACTGATGTCATATTCCACGTGATTTTCCTATTTGCCCTTAACAATAATCCCCACTCAACGTTCCAACTTAGTTTATCATATGTTTTCCTGGCCGGATTTTTATGACTCCATTATCCCTGTTTTACCTCTTACCCCTCATCTAAGTACTCACTTGACTTAATTGGCGACACGTAAATATCTACAAGTTACATAATATTTGTGCGATTCGCATTCATACACATCTATCCATATACAGGTATCCATATCCATGTTCGCATTCATAATCATACTCATTCGCATATCGTATCTATGGCCATGTTCATATAGATATCAATATCATTCACAATGACTTTCCCGTCAATGTCTTTGTCTCAAGATGGGGTAACCCCACAATAAACATGTTAATCTCATGAATTATTCTGTGTCTCAGGCCAGCATGCCTTCTTCTTGTGACTACCATCACCCACTATATTTACAACATTCTTTGGTGTCATACCTTCATTTGGGCTAGAAGAGTATTTAATCCTGGAAGCAATTAAATCAAATATGAGGACAGAGAAATGAGAGTTTCCATTATACTGAAAGAGTAAAAAGTAACCACAACCAATTGAATAGTACTCCTTAAACTGATTCCAGCTCTTCTTCAGCCATGTCACACAATCAGAGTTTTACAGTTTTACTCCTCATTTGGCGCCACTTATGTTATAGCCCGTGTTTTGAACGCTTGGAAATTTCAAAGCCGTCTTGGAAAGTTAGGGGCGAGATCATTTTCAAAAATTATTTTAACATACGAGTTGTTGAAAATATTATTTATGGTTATTACTAGTATGGAAAGATTGAGAGAGGTTAAGGGCGAAAGGAGAAATTCGCAAAATGATCAATGGAAATAATGTGGGAACTTAGGGGCAAAATGGTAATTTCACAAGGCATTAAAAAAAAGCCATATTGGCCGAAAATAGAAGGGGAAAATATGCATGTGGACAAGCTTGCATAGCAAGAATAATTAAGTCATCTTTTTAAATTTTCAAGAAAAGTCAAGAAAAAGAAAGGTGAAAAAGGAAAAGAAAAATCTAGAGAGGGGCATGTGCCCCTCACATGCCACTATAACTATATATATATATATATATATATGTATAAGTCTTGAAAGAACAAGACAATTCATCATTTTAAGGTCTAGAAAATTCAAGAGAGAGGGAGAGAAAAGGGAGAAGAAGGGCACGGCCATAGGGGCTGGCCGAACCAGCCCCATGAGTTGATCATGGAAAAAAAAATCTTTCTTCATGCTTCCATACTAATTGGAAGGTCCTCGTCGACGTGGAGTAGTTGTTGAAACAAAAAGATCGTTCGTTGTTGCCATATGTACTTCTAGCCGAGAAGAGGAAGTGGAGAAGATGAATGGAAAGGTATGGTTCAATCCTCTCTTGCATGTTTTATAGATGTGTTGGATGTAATATGGTACATGAAAATGGATGAAAACCATGAAAGGGTGTGTGTTGTAGTTGAGCCGTGTGTATGGGCTGTTTTGAGTAGAAAGAATGAACAAATTTTACTTAGTCTTATGATTGTTATTGTTATCGATGATTCATGCACGTTGTAGTATGTGGAATTGGAAGAAATTCATGAAATATGGACTTGTTGGTGTTGGCCGTGTACATGTAGTGTTGGCAGTATGGTCCCCTTTTGTGTAGTTGGGAATGAATAAATCGTCGTTCCTATTTTGGGTAGTCGTCGTTGTGAGTTCTATGATAGAAAATGAAGTTTTAATAATCCAAGTTAAGATTATAATTGTGTGGGCTGATTTGGAGGCTAATATGACTGTAATGTAGTCTTGATGTGGTTTCTTGAATTTATGAAATGAAGTTATAAATGTATGTATTGTGACATAATGTGTGAATTTGGAAGGAAAGAATGTGTTTAGTGTTGTTCTCGGGTTTGGAGGCAATTTCGGGTGAGATGGAACCTTGCTTGGGTTGTTTGAATATTTTGTGATTTGTCCGAAGCGTTCTTGAATCTTGTTTAAATAGTTTGGATTAGTACTTGAATGCATGAAGACGGATGTTGGTTTGATTGCATGCGGTTGATTTGAATGAAAGTGGAATATCGTCGAATTGTATAGAAAAGAGTCACTAATGTTAGAATGTGTTTTGAACCTCTTATTGATGTTGTAGCTTGGTTGTTGGTTGGGTTGTCGTTGAACTGGGCCGAGCCATATTCTCGGGGTTGGTATATTTACAGGGGAGGTGCTGCCGAAATTCCGGCAGGATACAAGTGAATGTGTTTGAAAGGTTAAGGCAGGTATATGATAATGAAACTAACGAATGGATGGATTCTCCTGCATGTAGACAAACAAATTGGATGCATAAGCGTAGCTGCAGGTCGTGGCACAGGTATGTAAGGCTTACCCTCCCTTTCTTTTGGCATGTCCTAGTTGTAATAGGCTATGATACGAGCCTCGAGGGAAACTCTATTCCTAGAAATCCGAGCTTGATTTGGACCCATATTCATTCAGTGAAATTGAACTAAGAACCTTATGCTTTGATGGAAACATAGTTTGAACGTCCGTAACTTCTACAAATGAAACCGGATTGCCCTGAAACCTTCATGGATGACTCTATAAGGCTAAATGTTCATAGTTTATATACGCCACCTCGACTTAATCCGAGGTGGGCCCATAATTCCCGAACCCCATTTGTATTGCTCTATTGGACTCATTTCCGCATAGTAATTAAGAGAAACTTGAGCTATTGTTCTGGATTTGTTATGAACTGTATGTACTCTCTGATATAAGTATCTGGAAATTCTGATATGAGTATTCCTATATAGGCATTTGAATACAAGTATTTTCGATATGGATATTTTGACAAAAGTATTTTGACATAAGTACTCCGATACAAGAAATTTGACGTAAACATTTTGATAGAAGTATTCGGATATAAGTATTTTGGATATGAGAATCCTGACATACGTATTCTGTTATAACTACTCTGATATAAGTATTTTGATATAAGTATTCTGACCTAAGCATTCTGACATAAGTATTCTGATATGAGTACCCCGACATAAGTATTTTAATATAAGCATTCTGATATGGGTAACCTGCTATGATTATTCTGATGGCACGTTCGATCATTCTATCGAGTCTCGATTTATGTGCATTTAGTTGCTCACTACTCTGCTCGTACATGTTCTATGATCCCTTTCACCGGATCCCGGGCCGGTATATATATCGTGCGGATGGTTTGCCGAGTCCTCTGTTAAGGGCCGGGCTCCATATATGAATTCCGGAGTATGATGTGTCCGGTTCCGGGGTACTGTGTTATATGTCCGTCCCCGGTTACCGAGGATATATTATGAAGTATGATGTGTCCGGGCTCGGGGTGCCGTGTTATCTGTCCGCCCCCGGGTACCGTGGTTATGTTATGATGTGTGACGGAGATCGGAGCAAATTGTCTGAAATATGATGTGTTGTGGCGCCAAAGGTAGGAGTGGCGACCACATTCCTACGTTATCGTGCGCATCCCTTGGCATTGTTCACCGGTTCCTCGGCGTGTTATCTGTCCCCAAGGTTATCATGTATATGATAGGATGTGACCGGTCCCTCGGCATGATATTTGTCCCCGAGGTTACCGTATGTATGATATGGTATTTGTCCCGGCGTGGTACATGTCCCCGGGGTTACCGCGTATGTGATATGATATCCGATTCCGATATGCATGACTTGTGTTGGAGAGTAAGCATTCTGATCTTCCGTATATTTTGTATCCCATTTGCTATATGACATCATTTGAGTAATTTGTACGTTCTGTAATCCGTCTGGCATACGAGATGAGTAAGTATGATTCGTGTCTGGAAAAGAAAAATAAAAGTGTTTGGTATTCTGGATAGGCTATTTGTATGTTGTTCTATCTATCTCAGTCATGGTTTCGTTTTCTGTACTCATGCCTTACATACTCAGTACATATTCCGTACTGACCCCCTCTTCTTCGGGGGCTGCGTTTCATGCCGCGCAGGTACCCACAGATGGATAGACGAGATTAGCTGAAGATGATCTAGTGGATTGGCGGGCTCCATTTCCTCCAGGAGTGCTGCCGAGTCAGAGTATGTATGTTGTGATGTCTGATCAGTATTAGAGACTTTGCAGACAGCGTCGTGGGTAATGGTTGTCAGTCTGTAAGCGGTTCCATCAGCCGATATGTTATTTTGTGTTATGTAGTAAACTTCATATGATTACAGATTTTGTTTAATCTTGAACGGTAAGAGGAAAATTTTGACAGCTTAATATGTATATTACTTGTATTTGAGTTTCTGGATCCCAAGGAACTAGGTGTGTAATCAGAGTCTGCGGGTTCGCTCGGCTACGTATGCGGGGTCGGGTGCCCATCACACCTTAATAAGTTAGGGTGTGACAACTTAGGGCCTTAAGCGACACAACATCTCACAGATCGGCCTTATATTTCACTAAACATTCACCTAGGATTTATAATTTAGAGGGACGAGGAGGTGATATAATCTTGAAGAACTGTGGGTCCACCCCCACCTATCTCGATGCTTTACCATCTTTGCCGACTCACGACCCTTCTTCTTTTTCTTCTTCTTGCTTTTGGATGTCACCTTATTCTACTGCCTGTAGTCAATACGATCCCGTAGGGCTTATCATTTCAACCTACACACTGGTATCCTCTCTATTCGCTTCCCCCCTTTAAGGGTTTTACTCGTGCCTGTAAATATTGAGTTCACGTACTCCTAACTACACTACGTCTTACTCATACCGTTCCCCACAATCTATGGCTATAACAGTTCATGTGTGAAGCCTTAGCATGCTCACCTTACAATCTTGTAACCAAATAATGCACCCGTTATAGTAATCCGAACAAACATGTATTTTACTTAGCGCATCCAGTTATTATGAGTCAATATCTAAATCTGCTCCAATTAGCAACTTCCTGCCCCATAGGGATGCTTATATTAGTTGTAGGTCTAACTATCCCTTCCACCCATCTAATGTCACTTGCCCTCTTCTATAGCGCTCAAAATTTGCTTGTAACGCCATCTTCGTTTCTCTAGGGCTTAGGTCTCTTATGCCGCTAATGCGCCCCATGCCTCCTTATTCTTTTACTCCGATTTACGCTTGGCACCGATTTCATAATCATGTTGTACCACTATCGTTATTAATTATGACTCTGCTCCATTGATTCATTGTCATACAGTAAACTCATAACTCGTGATCATCTTTCCTCTTCAACTCTTTACTTCATATACTTCACTCGTTCTAACTTGATATAGGACCTTCGTAGGAAATACTTTCTCCTTTGACTACCACCCAACTATTCCTCAGGTACGCATACCTCGTATATTTCCTTTTTGCTATATTTTCGCCCTTATTCCTTCCTGCTTGACTTATCTCATTTCCTCCTGTCATATATTCGATCCTCGACTCATCGTATGAGGAACCATATTCTTAACTTAGTACCGCTTCGTCCTTTAGGATATACCGCCTTTTTCAATCCATCCCTTATTGCCAAAACTGACTCTGTTCGTTCTGATCAT
The DNA here is from genome assembly GCF_019175385.1 of Lycium barbarum. Lineage (NCBI taxonomy): Eukaryota > Viridiplantae > Streptophyta > Magnoliopsida > Solanales > Solanaceae > Lycium > Lycium barbarum. The sequence continues at coordinate 68,557,865 of NC_083339.1, forward strand.
CCCCTCTCATTCCTATCATGTTGACCCTCCTTCTACTAATTGTCCTGCTTTAATTATTTATCCTTACCGTAGTCTTGATCTTTTACGCCCAACTAAAGATATCATCAGTGCTCTTAATTATGCCAATCACGGCTACTGCTACTCCACTATATCACTTTACTCTGATACCCTTTTCGGGTTGACTTCCCCCTTATTGCTGGCTATTATCTCGATCGTTGAGAAATTCCTGCGCCGAACATTCCCCAACAAGGTCCTTCAAGCTTTCTCATCTACTGCTCCCTGTTTCGCTTGCTGGTTTCACTCTTGTATTCATATAAAGCTTAACATGCCCTTAGGCGTCTCTTCGCTATACTTTACATTACAATTCTTGTTACGTGCTTATTATATCCAGATCATAATCTACCCTATGGAGTAACACTTCTTGATCTCATTCGCAAGCCTGCTTATAACATAGGATAGCCTCATGAAGCAGGCATACTCCACCTGTTATCCTTTTAGTCAGTCACATTATATTTAACATATGGATTATTTTCCCACGTATTCGCATTAATCAAAAAAGGGTGCTAACAATATACCTGGAGCGATATCAGGGGAAGACTCAGGATCCGGTCGTTCGACTAATGCCTGGATATGATGCTGGGATCCACCTGGACTGGGCGTTCTTCGGTCTCTACTACTGCTTACTAGCATCTGTGACCCTGGCCTTGGAGGGTGTGCCGATGATGAAGAGCCAATCACCACCCCTGCAGTCCGGACCTCACCTTTAACACATAGCGATGGACAATTACGCTTTAAATGGCCTGGCCGAGCACAGGCATAACAAACATCAGTGCCCCAGCGTCACAGTCCCCGATGTAACCTACGACACTGAGTACATCGCGGCACCGAGGATCTCTTCTGGCCAGAACCACTCCGAATCCGACGACTAGAAACTCTGAGACTCTGGGGTGACCTTGAATAAGTAGGTCCATCAAATCTGGGTCTAGGAAACTGCAGAGGAACACCTCTAAACTCATGATCAGCCCCTAAAGAATTACCTCCCTTTCCCCAACCCCTGTTATCGTGGCCCGCATCCTGCCGCTGAGCTTGAGCGGCTACCAATTGAGTCAATAAAAGAATAGTCTGTCTCATCTCTTGGCCCGCGGTATCTTGCGAAGGAACGGGGGGTGCTGGAGCTAAGGTCGAGGCTCCCCTCTGATCCTCGAAAGTGGGCGAAGTATGTGAAAACCGAGGTGGGGCCTTATCCTGGGGTTCGCCCTCCAACATATCTATAGACGGCTCTCGATCAAGCCCTTCTTCACCCACCATCTTGCCCTTCTGGGCCGCCGTAGCTTTTCCTCTCATCAGCTTTGCTGAAATTATAACGCACCGTTAGAGGAGGGATAGTCTTATAACATAGCTCTATCGCACGATCTATTAAGAAGAAAGATGGTCATCTTTCCTAAATGCCCGGTAACCTCCTGTTTATTGATGTGGTGCACAGCACACTGATAAACCAGAATCTACTAGACACGGCTCGTAGACACTTCGTAGGACGAACTGCTCTGATACCACTTCTGTCATGACCCAGCTGGGGGCCGCGACAGGTACCCAGGGCTAACCACTGAGCACCGCTTGTGCTATCACTTCCTTAACCTATTTAACAATCATTCATCGATTCCCTATTAACCTAAAAAAGGATCGAGTTTTCATTACAGGATATAGTGTTCTAATACAAGAACATATTTCAATATACTTATACACATACATACAATCCATGTCGTGGAACCACATAACCCACATCGAGTATCTACGAGCCTCTATTGGATGAAATATATCAATATACACAAAAGGATCAACGAAGATTGTACTGAGTATGTAAGGCATACATCAAGAAATAAAGGAGAGAATAACAAGATAAAGTAAGTACAAGAAGATAACCAGTAACTGCTTGCCTCTTAAGGCGGATTAATGCATGCATACTTATAAAACATTGTATCATATATTGCTGCAGAACATGCAACCCGATCCATATATCATCATATATCAATATAATGTCGTGGAACGTACGGCCCGATCCATCACCCATATATCCAGCGTCCGGGATGAGATCATAATATGCCAGCTAACCAGGTGGCTATGCGTCTATAGCGCCTCACCTTTCCCCATATCCCCTGAATACATATACATAACATATACTTATATAATATACATAGCATGCATGAGAGCCCAAGAAAAAGCTATGGCTCTATCGGAGTGACGTAAGGTCGGTAACCTCCAACTATATTATGGATTAAACATGATCGTCATATCTCACCTTGAAGGAACAATTATTACATGGTGGGACTATCAATGAAGAATACAGGTGTGAATAATAACATCAAGAGGAAACATAAGATAGGGTCATAATCTTATAAGAAGTTAATCCATATGTTTTTGGAATCTTAGAGAAAATGTAGTCATCATTCATGAATAAAATCGAGAAGTCAATAGATGGCTCAACATTCTCATGTCGTCTTTGAAATCGTAACATTGGAACCTTTAAACATAAAATCGTTCTCATCATAACATGCTCATCATATATGCTCATCGTAATATGCTCATCATAGTATATACATGAAGACTCTAGAACAACTACACTTTATCGAGGTGATAGAAGGTCGTGAACCCTCGATTCCATTATGAACATTTATAACCATTTTGCCTCACCTCGAAGGGATTAATGTATGAGGTGAGTATAAGCAAAGAATGACATCATATCACTACTAAACTCATAACGTTGCTCTTATCTCGTATAATTATTCATGATCTTAGATTGTTAGCCTTTAGGAATGTAGGAGAATCATGAGGATGAAAGAAGAATCATGTCCTAGGATTCATGCCATTGAAGAAAAGGACTAGCCTCACATACCTTGGATGTTTACCATTCTTATCGCTTGCTCGCTTCCCTTGTGATGCACTCGTATTGTCACGACCCAACCCCGTAGGCCGTGACTGGTGCCCGAGCTGGACACTCGTATACGCCAGTTAACTATATTCATCTACAGCTAGCATAACAAGGAACTTATATATATATCAAGGCAAGACGTTGCTTTAAAGCTGTCGCATATATGCCTATCATAGCCACCTGTCTCCTGAGGAGTTACAACTTTCAACAGATTATATCGCACATAAGCTGGCAAGGCTGTCGTCATATAGGAGAACGTCCCAGCTACACAAGCCAACAAGGCTACCATAATATATAGCTTCCACAACAATTATATATATATATATATATATATATATATATATATATCTACGCAAGCCGACAAGGCTGCCACTACACACAACATCCCAAAACATATATATATACGCAAGCCGACAAGGCTGCCACTACGAATGGGTACGCCCCAAAACATAAGTCACGTCCACACAACAAAACAGCAACTATATACAGACCCACACATATGTCTACAAACCTCTAAGAGTAACGACAGTATCATATGACGGGACAGGGCCCCGCCATACCCTGAACAAACACATATATACAACAAAGAGGATTTGTACCACAAGGCTAGGCTCCAGAATAAAGGAGCACTCCAAAAAGCTGAATTGATATCCTATGCTGGCGGATCTCCGAAACGAGCGTCGGTACCTGCGGGCATGAAACGCAGCCCCCGAAGAAAGGGGGTCAGTACGGAATATGTACTGAGCATGTAAAGCATGAAATATAGTAAATAGGATCATACTGATACAAGGAGTGTAGAACCCCGTACAACAACCAGAAAACCAAAAGACTTTCCTTTGAACATGAATCATATGCGTCAACATCACGCCCACACCATTATAGGACTTAATAACATAACTAGATAATCATCCTGTACATAGGTATATATAACGTGTCCCGGCCCTCTAGTGCGGGGCTCGGTAAATAAAATCATCATATACATGTACATATAACGTGTCCCGGCCCTCTAGGGAGGGACTCGGTGAATAAAATGATCATATGCCATCCTGGCCGCCATACCCATATCATCATGTCATCATGTCATCATATCATCATATACATATACATATATCGTGTCCTGACCCTCTAGTGAGGGAGTCGGTGAATAATACAGTGGATCTGCGTACGAAAACATATCCTGGCCCGGGACTCAGTGAAGGATGTAACAGTAAGCACGAGCAGAGAAGTGAGTAACCATATACATGCAAATCATCTTTGAGACTCAATAGATAAGTAGACTAATAAGCTCTCAAGTATCAGGACAATAGCCATATTAAGTTCTTTCTAAATGTCATTACGAACTATATCAAGGAACGTCTCAGGGATCATATATGTATCAAATTAATATGAGATAGCTTATGAAAGTCAAGGACACCACTCATTATGGAATTCTTTAAGAATACAGACTTCTATACATCATATACTAGTCAATCATATAAGATACTCAATGGCAATAGCTCAACTATCCTGAGAGTTCTAACATCAAGAAACGAATAAACATCATAAGTCATGCTCGGAACTAATGAGTAGAATTACCCCAAAGCTCATATCATATCTTACATACATCTAGGACATGCCAAAAGAAGGAAGGGATAGGCTTTACATACCTTTTTGCGTTTAGTCGCAACACCACACGTACACGCTGCCCAATAGTACTTTATCCTATATTAAGATATCAAGAACTACGATTAGGCTATGAGGGAATCCAATACGTATTCTAACGTTAATAACCCCTTCTACACAATTAGACGACGCTTCGTTCGTATTCAAACCAACTACTACCACTAAGCCAATATCACTAGTCATGCATTCAAGTATCAACCCGAGACTATTTAAACGTGACTCGAGGGAACTCCGGACAGCCCGTACCATATTCAAAACAGCCCGACCAACAAACCATACAACTCGTAATTTTCCAAACTTCAACCAAAACAACAACACCACGTTTAGCAACATCATCTATGTAATTGCAAGAAACTATATTAACGACATACTAACTCCTACAACAGCCCACAACGACTTCAACTCCAATTTTTAACCATCAATTATCCTTATTCCTATTATAGAAATCATGACAATAACAGTCAACATTCATAGTAAATTTGACCCATCCTTTTTCCTAAAACAGTCCACGGCTTGGACTGTTTTCCTACATCAACACATACCATTTCTTTTACAAATCAAACTCACGTTTATACATATTTACGACACATCCAACTCACCATAACGTCCATAACAACAACAGCTAAAGCATCAAATAAATCAATCCACCAATTCTCTTAAACCAGCCCCTACACGGCCTCAACATAATCACACACAACTTCATGATTTTCATTTATTTGTACCCACTACAATACGTTCAAACCATCCACAATACATGTAAAAGAAGATTGAGCATTACTTCATATTAGCCTATCACACGGCTCACTCTAGATTTCAACAACAACATTCTAACCCCAACATACACAATTTTTATACATTCAATTCACCATAAAACATATGAAAAGTGTTCAATTCTTACCTTGACACTTAATCCTTCAATCGGCTAGAACCTCCAAGTTGTGCCTTGAATTTTAACACTTGTTCTTGCTATTCCAATGAATGCTCCATGTTATTATACACCCTCTAATGAGTTGAATTGCTTGAGAAATTTATATATATATTTTTTTTCTTTCGGATCAAAATCACAAGCTTGCCAAAAATCTTAGCTATGGCCGAGAGCCATGCTCTCATTCTATCTCCATTTCAATCTCCTTTCCTTTGCCTTAGAACTTTCACCAAGCTACAAAAATCAAACCTTTTCTTTCAACCTTCAAGCTGGCCGAACACAGCCATGAGCATATTTTTCTTGCTCTTGAGTTTTGTTTGGAACAAATGACTTGAAAATGGTCATTTGCACTATACTCAATCATATATATATGATTCCCAATATTGTTACACGTACTCCCTCCTTTGTTGACTCACCATTGCACCTTTTATTATTTTTTTTTCTGATTTTATTATTATTATTATTATGAATCGGGTGGGGCCCACACACCTAATTAGGCTATTTAGTGAAGTAATTAAATTTTAATCCCACCTAATAATCTAATCATGGTTAATTAATCCCTAATCTCCAATAATATTTCTATACCAAATAAAATTTATTGGCAACTTATGCATTGAAACAAAAATCGAAAGTTAAAAGTCTCTACCTCGTACCCTAAAATAGTCTTGTCCTTAACTTGTCGCGTTTAGCTTAAAATATCCCAATGTACAAAAATACGGGATATAACATCCTTCCCCCCTTTAGAACATTCGTCCTCGAATGTTAAATTAATCCCGTCGGGTTCTATAAGAGTCTTGGGAAAGGTTCTCTTTATCGCCGACATATAGATTGGTTAGATAATCAACACAACTAAGCAAGGAGTTTAGATTACCTGTAAGCGTAGTAAACAAGTGAGGATATTTCTTCTTCATCTCCTCTTCAGTTTCCCAAGTCGTCTCCTCCCTGTTATTGTTTCGCCACAATACTTTAACGGAAGCCACGTCTTTGGTACGCAATCTTCTCACTTGACGGTCCAGTATAGCTATAGGATTCTCCTCATATGATAGCTCCTCTGTCACCTGGATATCATCCACGGGGAATACCCTGGAGGGGTCACTAATGCATTTGCGAAGCATAGACACATGAAACACTGGGTGTACTGCTTCCAGATCAGATGGTAGGTCTAATTCGTAGGCAACCTGGCCTACTCTACGAACAATCTGATAAGGCCCAATGTATTTCGAGCTAAGCTTTCCTTTCCTGTCGAATCTCATAACACCCTTCATGGGTGACACCTTCAATAATACCAGTCACCAACCTGAAATTCCAAGTGTCGATGTCGATTATCTGCATATGATTTCTGTCGACTCTGGGCAGCCAATAATCTCTCCTGAATAAGTTTTACCTTATCGACAGCTTGCTGAACTATATCTGGGCCTATCAACTTGGTCTCACCAATATCAAACCACCCTACAGGTGATCTGCATTTTCTGTCATATAGAGCTTCATACGGTCCCATCTGGATGCTGGAATGGTAGCTGTTATTATAAGCAAACTCAATAAGCGGTAAGTGATCATCCCAGCTACCTCTGAAATCCATAATACAGGCCCGTAACATATCTTGTAGTGTCCGGATGGTACGCTCGGCCTGTCCATCAGTCTGAGGGTGAAATGCGGTGCTGAGACTCACCTGTGTCCCCAATCCCTCCTGGAAGGATCTCCAGAAGTTAGCGGTAAACTGAGCTCCCCTATCGGAGATGATAGTTGTGGGAACCCCATGAAGTCTCACTATTTCCTTAAGATACAATCTGGTATAATCCTCAGCTGAATATGTAGTCCTGACTGGAAGGAAGTGGGTTGATTTTGTCAATCTATCAACGATCACCCAGACAGAGTCATATTTCCACGGAGTGCGAGGTAAACCGGTGACGAAGTCCATATTGATTATCTCCCATTTCCAGGTCGGAATCTCCATCTCCTGTAACAGTCTCCCAGGCTTCTGGTATTCGATATTAACCTGTTGACAATTCGGACATTGGGCAACGAACTCTGCTATATCTTTCTTCATGCCGTCCCACCAATACAAACATCTGAGTTCATGATACATCTTCGTTAATCCTGGATGAACAGAATAACGGGCATAGTGTGCTTCCCCCATAACCTGTCGCTGTAACCCTGCCACCTCCGGTACACATATTTTGCCTCTGTATCGTAGTACTCCGTCAGACGCAACCTCGAATGGGGTCCCATCCTTCTGAAGTGCTATATCTCTGTAATGTACAAGAATAAGATCCTCATACTGGTGTCTCTTTGCCTCTTCTATAATAGAGGACTCAGCAATACCTCGCACAGAAATTCTACCATTATCAACATCAGCCAAACGAACTCCCAAACTAGCTAACTGACAAACCTCATGGACTATCTCTTTCTGCTCTGGTGGTACATCTGCCAAACTACCCATGGATTTACGGATAAGTGCATCTGCTACAACATTTGCCTTTCCTGGGTGATATAGAATATCAACATCATAGTCTTTCAGCAACTCTAGCCATCTCCTTTGCCGCAAATTCAGCTCCTTCTGCTTAAAGATATACAGGAGACTCTTATGATCTGTATAAATTTCGACGTGCACACCATATAAATAATGTCTCCATATCATCAGGGCATGAATCACCGCTGCTACCTACAGATCATGGGTGGGATAATTTCTTTCGTGCTTTCTGAGCTGTGGAGAGGCATAGGCTATAACTCTGCCATGCTGCATCAGTACGCAACCTAACCCAACACCGGAAGCATCACAATAAATAACATAGCCATCTGGCCCCTCTAGAAGAGTTAGGACTGGAGTTGTAGTCAACTTGTCCTTCAATAATTGGAAGCTTCGTTCACAAGCGTCGGTCCACTGGAACATAGTTGCCTTCTGAGTTAGCCTTGTTAAAAGCGCTGAAATCGAAGAAAACTTCTCCACAAATCTCCTGTAGTAACCTGCTAGCCCTAGAAAACTACGTACCTCAGTAGGTGTCGTAGGTCTAGGCCAAGTCTTTACGGCCTCAATCTTCTGCGAGTCTACCCGAATGTCGTCACCACCAACAATATGCCCCAGAAATGCTACTGAAGTCAACCAGAATTCACATTTAGAGAATTTAGCATATAATTCCTGGTGCTGGAGGACCCTAAGTACCGTTCGCAAATGATCTGCATGCTCTTCTTCTGATCGTGAGTAGACCAGAATGTCATCAATGAACACAATCACGAACAGATCGAGGAATGACTTGAATACTCGGTTCATCAAGTCCATAAATACTGTTGGAGCATTAGTCAACCCAAAAGACATCACCCTAAACTCATAGTGCCCGTATCGGGTCCTGAACGCAGTCTTTGGAATGTCTGCCTCTCTTACCCGCACCTGGTGATAGCCTGACCGCAGGTCTATCTTCGAGAAACAGTTAGCACCCTGCAACTGGTCAAATAAATCATCAATCCTGGGGAGGGGATACCTGTTCTTTATTGTTACTTTATTCAGCTACCTATAATCAATACACATCCGCAGCGACCAGTCTTTCTTTCTGACAAATAATACCGGTGCTCCCCAAGGTGATGTGCTGGGCCTAATGAAGCCCTTCTCTAATAAATCCCTCAGCTGCTCTTTCAATTCTTTCAGTTCTGCAGGTGCCATCCTGTAAGGAGGAATAGATATAGGTTGAGTGTCTGGCAATACATCTATGCTGAACTCTATCTCCCGCTCAGGAGGAAGGCCTGGAAGTTCATCTGGAAACACGTCTAGAAATTCATTAACTACCGGGACTGACTGAAGAGTTGGTACTTCTTCTTTCAAATCATGCACGTGAACCAGATGATAAATATAGCCCTTTCTAACCATCTTCCTTGCCTTGAGGTATGAAATAAACTTACCCCTCGGCGATGCCGTATTTCCCTTCCATTCTATAATTGGCTCCCCTGGGAACTGAAATCGAACTACTTTGCCTCTGCAATCAACGTTAGCATAACAAGAAGCTAACCAATCCATTCCCATAATGACATCAAACTCAGTCATATCTAGCTCTATCAAATCTGCCTTGGTGCAACGATTATATATGATCACCGAACAATCTCTATATACTTGTTTTGCTATAACAGAATCCCCTACTGGTGTAGCTACCTCGAATGGTTCTATAAATTTAGGTTTTATCCCAATTTTACTAGCAACAAATGGAGAAATGTACGATAGTGTGGAGCCTGGATCTTTCAATGCATATACGTTCCGAGAGAAAATCGATAATATACCTGTAACCACATTTGGCGACGCCTCCTGATCCTGTCTGCTAGCCAAAGCATATATGCTGTTTGAAGGACCGCTAGAACTGGAAACTCCGCAACGGCCTCTACCATGGCCTGCTGGTGTCGGAATACCTTACCCCCTAGGGCGCATAGCCACAGAAGAAGATGAACCAGCAACTGATCCAGTAGGCTGAGCTGCACCACCTGAACCACCCCCGAATGGACACTCCCTCATAATATGGCCTTGACGGCCACAAGAAAAACAAGCACCTGTAGCGAGATGGCATTCCCCCGGATGGCGCCTGCCACATCGAGAACACTGAGGCATAGATGGCCTCGTCTGACCTGAACTCCTGTGCATCTGTGAACCTGAAGCCATAGAGCTTTGACTAGCACCTGAATACCTCGTGCTATCAAACCTCCTACCAATGAATCGTGGAGGTGCACTCCGTACTGGCTGAGAGGGATATCTACTACGCTGCTGCTGGGGCTGCCCGCCTCGAAACTCACCAAAATACCCCGCTAATCTAGCTCTCTTATGCTGACCCCTGTCATGCTCTCTATCTGGTCGACGCCCTCTATGTCAGTCCTCAACTCCCTGTGCATATGCCTGGACTCGAGCGATATCCATACCGGGCTGAGAAGCCATTGCCATACAGCTGTCAATCAGGTAATGATCCATCCCCATCACGTAACGATGCACCCTGTCACCCATGACAGTTACAATAGTAGGCGCGTACCTAGCCAGCGAATCAAATTCGAGACTATAATCTCGAAAACTCCTGCCATTCTGCCTCAGGTGTAGGAATCTATCAACTCTGGCTCGCCTCATCTCCGGAGGCAGAAAATGGCCCAGAAAGGCCTCCACGAACTCGTCCCATACTGCTGGATGGGCATCCTCACCCCTAGACAACTCCTAGGACTCATACCAATTGACCGCTACATCACGCAACCGATATGAAGCCAATTTAACTAACTCAGTCTCGGAAGCTCTAATTATCCTCAACGTACGCAGCATCTATCGAATAAAATCCTGTGGATCCTCTGCCGGCTTTGACGCATAGAACTCTGGGGGGTTACAAGTCAAGAAATCACGGACCCTCAAACTATCATGTCTGTCCGCATAGTCACCTCCCAATCCGTGCCTACGAGCCTGCCCCGACACTAACCTTGTCAATAATTGGACTGCATCCCTCATAGCCCTATCCTGCGCCCCTGGCTGGGGAGCTGGAGGCTCGAGTGCTGAAACCCCAGGAGCTAGCGGTGGAGCCGTCCCCTGATCTGCAGCTGCTGCTGCTCTAGGCTCCTCTGGTACTAGCGTTGTAGCGGAGCTCGCTGACTGGAGCCTAATCTCAGACACAGACTGGGCATAAGCTCTATTAATCCTCCGGGTCTGACTGGTCTCTCCAGCTACTGACTTGCCCTTCTGGGCGGCTGTCGCTTTTTCTGGAGGCATTGCTGTAAACATAACAATCCGTTAGGGAGGAATTATCCTGATAACATAGCTCTATCACACGATCTAGAATAAGAAGGAAAGATAACACCTTAAATGTCCTGTAGCTTCCTGTTTATAGATGTGCTGTACATCATACCGATAAACAAGACTCTACTAGACACGGTCTGTAGACGCTCCGAGGATGAACCGATCTGATACCACTTTTGTCACGACCCAACCCCGTAGGCCGTGACTAGTGCCCGAGCTGGACACTCGTATACGCCTGTTAACTATAATCATCTACAGCTAGCATAACAAGGAACTTATATATATATCAAGGCAAGACGTTGCTTTAGAGCTGTCGCATATATGCCTATCATAGCCACCTGTCACCTAAGGAGTTACAACTTTCAACAGATTATATCGCACACAAGCCGGCAAGGCTGTGGTTATATAGGGGAACGTCCCAGCTACACAAGCCAACAAGGCTACCATAATATATAGCTTCCACAACAATTATATATATATATATATATATATATATATATATATATATCTACGCAAGCCGACAAGGCTGCCACTACACACAACATCCCAAAACATATATATATACGCAAGCCGACAAGGCTGCCACTACGAATGGGTACGCCCCAAAACATAAGTCACGTCCACACAACAAAACAGCAACTATATACAGACCCACACATATGTCTACAGACCTCTAAGAGTAACGACAGTATCATATGACGGGACAGTGCCCCGCCATACCCTGAACAAACACATATATACAACAAAAAGGATCTGTACCACAAGGCTAGGCTCCGGAATAAAGGAGCACTCCAAAAAGCTGAATAGATATCCTATGCTGGCGGATCTCCGAAACGAGCGTCAACACCTGCGGGCATGAAACGCAGCCCCCCGAAGAAAGGGGGTCAGTACGGAATATGTACTGAGCATGTAAAGCATGAAATATAGTAAATAGGATCATACTGAGACAAGGAGTGTAGAACCCCGTACAACAACCAGAAAACCATAAGACTTACCTTTGAACATGAATCATATGTGTCAACATCACACCCACACCATTATAGGACATAATAACATAACTAGATAATCATCCTGTACATAAGCATATATAACGTTTCCCGACCCTCTAGTGAGGGGCTCGGTAAATTAAATCATCATATACATGTATATATAACGTGTCCCGGCCCTCTAGGGAGGGACTCGGTGAATAAAATGATCATATGCCATTCTGGCCGCCATCCCCATATCATCATGTCATCATGTCTTCATATCATCACATATACATATAACGTGTCCCGGCCCTCTAGTGAGGGACTCGGTGAATAATGCAGTGGATCTGCGTACGAAAACATATCCTGGACCGGGACTCAGTGAAGGATGTAACAGTAAGCACGAGCAGAGAAGTGAGTAACCATATACATGCAAATCATCTTTGAGACTCAATAGATAAGTAGACTAATAAGCTCTCAAGTATCAGGATAATAGCCATATTAAGTTCTTTCTAAATGTCATTACGAACTATATCAAGGAACGTCTCAGGGATCATATATGTATCAAATTAATATGAGATAGCTTATGAAAGTCAAGGACACCACTCATTATGGAATTCTTTAAGAATAGGAACTTCTATACAGCATGTACTAGTCGATCATATAAGAGACTCAAGGGAAATAGCTCAACTATCCTGAGAGTTCTAACATCAAGAAACGAATAAACATCATAAGTCATGCTCGAAACTAATGAGTAGAATTACCCCAAAGCTCATATCATATCTTACTTACATCTAGGACATGCCAAAAGAAGGAAGGGATAGGCTTTACATACCTTTTTGCGTTTAGTCGCAACACCACACGTACACGCTGCACAATAGTACTTTATCCTATTTTAAGATATCAAGAACTACGATTAGGCTACGAGGGAATCCAATACGTATTCTAACGTTAATAACCCCTTCTAAACAATTAGACGACGCTTCGTTCGTATTCAAACCAACTACTACCACTAAGCCAATATCACTAGTCATGCATTCAAGTATCAACCCGAGACTATTTAAACGTGACTCGAGGGAACTCCGGACAGCTCGTACCATATTCAAAACAGCCCGACCAACATACCATACAACTCGTAATTTTCCTAAATTCAACCAAAACAACAACAGCACGTTTAGCAACATCATCTATGTAATTGCAAGAAACTATATTAACGACATACTATCTCCTACAACAGCCCACAACGACTTCCACTCCAATTTTTAACCATCAATTATCCTTATTCTTATTATAGAAATCATGACAATAACAATCAACATTCAAAGTAAATTTGACCCATCCGTTTTCCTAAAACAGTCTACGGCTTGGATTGTTTTCCTACATCAACACATACCATTTCTTTTACACATCAAACTCACGTTTATACATATTTACGACACCTCCAACTCACCGTAACGTCCATAACAACAACACCTTAAGCATCAAATAAATCAATCCACCAATTCTCCAAAACCAGCCCCTACACGGCCTCAACATAATCACACACAACTTCATGATTTTCATTTATTTTTACCCACTATAATACGTTCAAACCATCCACAATACATGTAAAAGAAGATTGAGCATTACTTCATATTAGCCTATCACACGGCTCACTCTAGACTTCAACAACAACATTCTAACCCCAACATACACAATTTTTATACATTCAATTCACCATAAAACATATGAAAAGTGTTCAATTCTTACCTTGACACTTAATCCTTCAAACGGCTAGAACCTCCAAGTTATGCCTTGAATTTTAACACTTGTTCTTGCTATTGCCATGAATGCTCCACGTTATTATACACCTTCTAATGAGTTGAATTTCTTGAGAAATTCATATATATTTTTTTTCTTTCGGATCAAAATCACAAGCTTGCCAAAAATCTTAGCTATGGCCGAGAGCCATGCTCTCATTCTATCTCCATTTCCGTCTCCTTTCCTTTGCCTTAGAACTTTCACCAAGCTACAAAAATCGAACTTTTTCTTTCAACCTTCAAGCTGGCCGAACACAGCCATGAACATATTTTTCTTGCTCTTGAGTTTTGTTTGCAACAAATGACTTGAAAATGGTCATTTGCGCTATACTCAATCATATATATATGATTCCCAATATTGTTACACGTACTCCCTCCTTTGTTGACTCACCATTGCACCTTTTTTTTCTGATTTTATTATTATTATTATTATGAATCGGGTGGGGCCCACACACCTAATTAGGCTAATTAGTGAAGTAATTAAATTTTAATCCCACCTAATAATCTAATCATGGTTAATTAATCCCTAATCTCCAATAATATTTCTATACCAAATAAAATTTATAGGAAACTTGTGCATTGAAACAAAAATCGGAAGTTAAAAGTCTCTACCTCGTACCCTAAAATAGTCTTGTCCTTAACTTGTCGCGTTTAGCTTAAAATATCCCAATGTACAAAAATACGCGATATAACACGTATATACCTTCAAGAGAGTTCGTGTCGTCGTTAGTTAAGCAATTATAAAAACGGGCTTCTATTTCTAGGGAAAATTGGGCAGCATCTCCTTTGTTTCTATTACGTTTCTCATATTCTATTTCAGTCCCCAAACATTCACAACAATAATCACAATATAGAAACCAACGATCATCGCTTATATACATTTAGCAAAATCCACCAATTTCCTCCAATTCCTCCACATCTAGTGGTTTTAGCCTATCATCACATCTCCTCATACGTCACACTTATCCCATGGTATAAACTTTACTTATAATGTATTCATGATCACAACATATCAACATTCATGATTTCCATCCAACTACCATTCAATTGTGACACTACTCATCCTTTTAAAAACTCATTTTCCATGTTTTTCTACAATCCAAGCATCTTAGCCTTCCAATACCTTAAGCAACATAGTAAAATCATGAAACATACCTTAGATAATGGTGGAACAAGATTTTAATGGAATTCTTCCTCTTGCACCAAAGTTTCACTTCGCCTCCTTAGGGTTTTCTTGAAGAAGATGAATCCTACTTGAGTTTCATATACTTTGCTCCATGAATTTCATGTTGTTGATCATCAATTCCCCTTGAATTTTTCTTATGGATGAATGTTAGAGTATTCTCTAGAGGTTTCTTGAAGTGAAGAGTGGAAATGAAATGAAAATAAAATGGAAAGGGTCCCTTATATTTAAAATTGAAATCTGGCCGACCTACTTTATACGGACCAACATACGGGTCGTATAATTTTTACTGACCGTATGTTGGACCGTATGTTTGGTCCAGTGAGCTATGTTGTGCTGGGCCAAATCCACGGTTGGACATACGGTCCGTGGATTTTATACGGCCAGTATGTCTGGCCGTATGTTTGCCCAGTTTTTCGAGACTTGTTCTCGTCGACTCGTTTGATCTCCGATCCTTATGGAACCTTCTTTGTACTTGCTTAACACTTCAATACCAATCTTAGGGACGTTATAACATGTCTCTAACCATCATTATGCCATCACAGAATCTTTGCTCCTTATTCCCATCCGATACACAACATACGGTTCACTTTCCCTTAATAACTTTCGTTCCTCATCTCGGATGCCTTTGAGAATCTTAATTAGGGCCACTTACATCGTTTATTGCTCGTCAAAACATCGCATATGTTATGTCCTTCGCTCACCGATTCACTGTACATGTACGAATAATTTCCAAGGTGTAACAACTACGTTCATGATTCGGGACTTAGAAACCAAGACAGAGTACGTGGTAATTCAAAAATTCCTTGGTCATGGTGAAAGTAGGTTTTAAGACCCAAGTACTAGCCGTACTTCAAGGTACGGGATGTACATGATAGGGCGTACCTTTTTGGGAAATTACAGAAGCCACTAGAAATTGGCATCCATGTATGGGCAGCAAAATACGAGCCGCACTTCAAGGAATGGGACGTACGTTGAGCTCGCATCTCGTCCGTCAAAAACTAATGCTCATTGGAATTCCCAAGCCAAGTACGAGCTGTAAGTACGGCCCGTACATCAAAGTACAGGACAAACTTTGTGTCCGTACTTCACCCTTGTAGGGGAGAACATATAAATACCTGGGGATAGTTTTATTTCCCCACTTTTCATTCCCTATGTGTTACACCTCGGAATAGACTAACGAAGAGTACGAGTATACAATGTTTTAATCAGAAGGGAATGATGTTTGACGAACCTAAGTAAGATTTCAAAGACAATGCGAATAAGAGGTAGGTTATGAGCCCAACGACTATTTATAGGTTCTCAAAATGTGAAAAGTTGCAGATTTGCACTTTGGTCTCGTCGATGAAATACGGACCGTAAAGTGGTATACGGCCCGTAAACTGCCCTGTCGTCTTTCAACATTCCAAAACTTCAACTTTCTGCCAAAGACTTGAATGGTTAAATACGACTTGAAATACGGACCGTAAACTGAAATACGGCCCGTAAACTGATTTCGTAAATCACCATGTCCTCAGCCTACCTTTCTGGTTCCGCTATGCTTAAATACGCCCATGAAATACGGCCCGTATTCTAGAATAAGGACCGTAAACCGAGTTTACGACCACTGTGCACTTTCAACTACTGTTCATTTCGAATCAGATTTCAAGTTTTAAATAAGAGACCCAAGTTCATTTATTTCATTTTCATTTTTCATTCTCCACATCTTAAGACTTCTCTAGAAACTTCCACACATTTCATATACAAGAACTCATGAGAAATGGATGATCAACTTCATCAAATCAACAAAACAAAGTGTGGGAAACTCATCAAAGTTCATCCAAGTTAAGAAATTTCAAGAGGAGTAAACTAGGGTTTGGTGCAAGAAGAGTAATACCACTCAAGGCTTGTTCCAACAACATCTAAGGTAAGTTTTATGGCATTTACATGTTATTTAGGGTATGGAAGAGTTGAAACATTCGGATTATAGAAGGATGTAAGAAATGGGTCATGAAAGTGTGAATAGTAGCATTGTTGAGTAAAGGTTTGAATTGAGCCATGATCATTGAGAATTTGTGATTATAAAAAATGTTATGAATGACATTTAGAACATGGAATAAGTATCCTATGTGAGAAAAATGCAACAATGAACCATGGCCACGATTACAGATAAATTGAAGACAAATTGTGAAATACGGATATTGTAAACGAATGATGAGTGTTGTCTATCATATTGAGAATGTTGTTATGAACGTTTGAGAGTTGATATTGTCACGACCCGACTAGGGGGCCGAGACATTCCGTTTTTATTGCGTATCCGCATACATACAACCATATCCGTACTTAATTACCCTTACAATCATTTACATCTCATTTACATAACATATTCGTATTCTTAATGATGTTATATACATAGCACATACACATATATATATACATATATACACAGCGTGCCCGACCCTGAAGGTTCGGTGTTTCATATGGCCAACCAAGGCTCAAGGTTATATCTACCTGGCCCTACCATGGCATCAGGGTTATCTGTACCGTCTGCAGACGTGCGCACGCGTTATGTAATCATATACATACTCTATATACATCCATTCACATATATTCTACCCGACATTATAAGCTTGGGGTTTCATTATAGCCCTTCATAGGCACACATACATATAGTAGCTCATAAGAATTTCTAACATCATTTTACTCTCTTCATCATTATCGTTACGTCTGTATTATAGGCTTACTCGTCATATGAGGAACGTAGTACATCGTAGTACCCATCAAGGATCATAGGCTCAGTAGCTTTTGTGAATAGGATCATATAGAGCACATCGTGAGCTCGTAGAAGGACAAATGATTGGCCAAAGAACCATGCCTTATGAAAGAAGGGTTAGCCTTACATACCTTTTCGTTGAACTATTCTACACTTGCACGTTCCCTTTCGACGCTTGCGTTTATACCGTCATCAAGGTCATACTATCGTTAGAATCGACAACTAGCATAAATGGCTAAAGCTAGAGAAAATCGGACAGCATGTCCTTTATTTATACAACATTCCTCCATATCTAAATTCATCTCCCAAACGTCAACAATACATTTACAATATCATAACAATAGCCTTTAGTCACATACATTATCCATATTCTCAATTCACTTCCAATTTTCCATATTTAAGACCATAACACATGATTTCGTCCATTCACATACAATTTCTATCTCATGGTCTTAACGTCATCTATAACACATTCATACCACAACACAACAACAATCATGATTCAATTCAAACTATTTCTCAAAACGTCACTATTCATCATTCATGACCCGTTTTGCTATACTCTTCTAATGTCCAAGCATTTTAACTCTCAAATACCTTAAACAACATATAAATATCATGTATCTTACCTTATATGTTGTAGGAACGAGCCTTAGTTGATAATACTCCACTTGAGAAAAAACCCTAGTTTTCCTCCATTTGGATTTCTTGACTTGAATGGTCTTTAATGGGTTTCCTTACTCTAGATTCACTTGATTTATGTCGTTGATGGCTTATAATCCTTGAAACATTGTGTAATAAATGTAGAGAGATGTTTTAGAGAGAAGGATGAAATATGGAAATGATTTCATGAACTTGGCCCCTTATTTAATAACCCATCACTGATCTGTCGGGTTCATTATACGGTACATTATACGGTTCGTATAATCATTATACGGTGCGTATAATTGACCGTGAAATGTGTCTTTCCTTCACCCTTCTCTGTGAACGTTATACGGGCCGTATAAATTTGTACGGTCCGTATAACTGACCGTATAACTCCACCAGCGAGCAACCTTTTCTGTGATGGTTCTACGGTCCATTATACGGCCCGTAAAACATTATACGGTCCGTATAATGAGCCGTATAACCCATCATTCCACTGCACTTGTTCTCGTCGCTTCGTTTGATCTCCAAACCTTATGGAACCTTCTTAACACTTGTTTAACACTTCATTAGCAATCTAAGGGACGTTATAACTGTTTTCCAAAACGCCCTTAAGTCATCTTTAACCCGTTACTCGTATTTTTCACTAGTTCATTCACTTGCGTACCAACGGAAGATTTTTCGAGGTGTACCATTCTTCCCCCTTTAAGAAGATTCGTCCTCGAATGTTAAGCACTCGGGGGTTCTATAGAAATTTTGCCAGAGTCTCCTCTGTAATATGGCACTACCATCCTGTCACAACAACCCAAATATCGATGCCTCATAGGGCCACAACATAATAGCATTAAAATTTGGCCTCACGTGACCAAAAATATAAAAGAAAGTATACATACCTTATGATTTTGGCGCCTCATCTTGGCCCTCATCCAAATGCTGGAATAGATGTGGGTATTTAGATCGCATACTTTCTTCCGCTTCCCATGTCATTTCTTCTCAATTGTTATTTCTCCACAAAACTTTAACTGAGGCCACTTATTTGTTTCTAAGCCTCCGTACTTGCCTATCTAGTATGGCAATGGGTATTTCATCATAGGCTAGCTTCTCTGTCACTTGCACATAATTTACCGGGACGATACTAGTAGGATCTCCAACACATTTCCGAATCATCGAGACATGGAAAACTGGATGGACTGACTCCAAATCTGGAGGTAGATCTAACTCATAGGCCACCTTACCTATCTTGCGCCCAATCTCATAAGGCCCTATATACCGGGGACTAAGCTTCCCCTTTTTGCCAAATCTCATAACGCCCTTCATTGGCGACACTTTAAGGAATACCCAATCTTTAATTTGGAACTCTAACTCCCTTCGACGATTATCCGCATAGGACTTCTGGCGACTTTGAGCCGCTAACAACCGATCTTGTATGAGCTTGACTTTCTCTATGGCTTGCTAGACCAAGTCTAGCCCTATCAACTTAGCTTCTCCAGTTTCAAACCACCCTATTGGGGATCTGCACTTTCGCCCATATAAATCCTCATACGGTGCCATTTGAATGCTAGAATGATAACTATTATTGTAAGAAAATTCAATGAGTGGCAAATGATCATCCCAACTACCTCCAAAATCTATCATACATGCCCGTAACATATCTTCAAGAGTCTGAATAGTACGCTCAACTTGTCCATCGGTCTGCGGATGAAATGTCGTGCTAAAGCTCACTTGGGTCCCTAGACCCTCTTGGAAAGACGTCCAAAAATTAGCTATAAACTGAGTCCCTCTATCCGAGATAATAGATACTGGAACACCATGGAGTCTCACTATCTCTTTAACATACAGTTTTGCATAATCTTCAGCCACATACGTCGTCCTGACTGGTAAGAAATGAGCTGACTTTGTGAGTCTATTGCCAATCACCCATACAGAATCATACTTACGTCGAGAACGGGGTAGACCTGTGATTAAATCCATATTAATCACTTCCCATTTCCAAGTTGGGATTTCTATAGCTTGCAACAATCCACCCGGCTTTTGGTGCTCGATTTTCACTTGTTGGCAATTAGGACATTGAGCTACAAATTCTGCTATATCTTTCTTCATTCCATTCCACCAATATATAGACTTGAGATCATGGTACATCTTCGTCGCTCCGGGGTGGATTGAATAACGGGAACAATGAGCTTCTCTCAAAATCTGGTGGCGTAGACCTACCACGTCAGGAACACATAACCTGCCTCGACATCGGAGAACTCCGTCTCCTAAAATATCAAATAATGACCCTTCTTTCTGAGGGAGTGAATCTCTGTATTGCATTAGCATGGAATCCTCATATTGGCGCGCTTTCACTTCCGCTACTAGCAACGAAACCGCTGAATTCTGAACAGTGTTTCCCCGGCTACCTGCGTCCATCACTCGGACTCCTAGGCTAGCTAACCGCTAGAGCTCACGAGTCATTTCTCTCTTTTCTTGTCGCACTTTACATAGACTTCCCATGGATCTGCGGCTAAGAGCATCAGCCACAACGTTCGCCTTTCCTGGGTGATATAAGATATCAACATCGTAATCTTTTAGCAACTCTAACCATATTCGTTGCCGCAAATTCAACACTTTCTGCTTAAAGATATACTGAAGGCTCTCATGATCTGTATAAATATCCACATGGACACCATATAGATAATGTCTCCATATTTTTAATGCATGAGCCACAACAGCCAATTCTAGATCGTGGGTTGGATAATTCTTCTCATGTTTCCGCAATTGCCTTGAAGTATACGCAATCGCTTTACCATGTTGCATCAATACACAGCCTAGCCCAGCACCTGAAGCATCACAATAAAAAACATATCCTTCCAATCCCTCTGGAAGTGTCAAGACTGGTGCAGAAGTCAACCTATCTTTCAACTCTTGGAAGCTACGTTCACAAGCATCTATCCATTGAACCTTTGCCGATTTCTGGGTCAATCTTGTAAGTGGTGCTGAAATCGAAGAGAAACCTTCAACAAATCTCCTGTAATAACCTGCTAAGCCCATAAATCTACGAACCTCCATAGGAGTTGTGGGCCTTGGCCACGTCTTCACGGCCTCAATCTTTTGACTATCCACTCGAATACCGACGGCCGCAACAATATGCCTGAGGAATTCCACCGAGTTCAACCAAAACTCGCATTTGGAAAACTTTGCAACAACTCTCGAGTTCGAAGAACTCCAAGGACAGTACGCAAATGATCCGCATGTTCTGCCTCGGATCTAGAATACACCAAGATATCATCGATGAATACAATCACAAATAAATCCAGGAAGGGCTTGAACAGATCGTTCATCAAGTCCATGAACACTGCCGGTGCATTAGTTAGCCCAAACGACATTACTCGAAACTCAAAATGGCCATATCTTGTTCTGAAAGCTGTTTTAGGGATATCTTTCTCCCTAACTCTCACTTGGTGATAACCGGACCTCAAATCGATCTTTGAAAACCATTGGCACCCTGCAATTGATCAAATAAATCATCGATCCTTGGAAGAGGATATTTGTTACTAATCGTCACTTTATTCAATTTCCAATAGTCAATGCACATTCTCAAAGAGCCATCTTTCTTTCGGACAAACAATACGGGTGCTCCCCACGAGGATGAACTTGGCCTAATGAAGCCTTTATCAAGCAAATCTTTCAATTTCTCCTTCAACTCTTTCAATTCTGCGGGTGCCATTCTATAGGGAGGAATAGATATGGGCTTAGTGTCTGGTAACACATCAATAGCAAATTCAATCTCCCGCTGGGGAGGAAGGCCTGGAAGCTCTTCCGGGAATACATCCGGAAATTCATTCACTACCGGAACTGATTGAAGAGTCGGCGGCTCAACTTTTACATCTTGAACTCGCACTAGATGATAAATACACCCTTTTGTGATCATTTTCCTTGCCTTTAGATAGGAAATAAACCTACCTTTTGGTGATGCCGTATTTCCTTTCCATTCTAAACTGGTTATCCCGGAAATTGGAAGCGAACAATTTTCATTCTACAGTCAACATTGGCATAACAAGAAGCCAACCAATCCATACCCATAATGACATCAAAATCTTCCATCTTTAGTTCATGCAAGTCAACTATAGTACGGCGGTCACATATCACAACTACACAATCTCTATATACTTGGCTAGCTATTACCGATTCACCCACGGGTGTAGACACCTCAAATGGTTTGATTGACTCCGGCTCGACTTCAAATCGACCCGCAATATATGGAGTAACATAGGAAAATGTGGAGCCTTGATCAATCAAAGCATATACATCATGAGAGAATACCGATAATATGCCTGTGACCACGTCAGGAGAAGACTCAAGATCTTGGCGTCCAGCCAAAGCATAAATACGGTGCTGAGGACCGCTAGAAGTGGGGGCTCTCCCTCTGCCTCTACCATGGCCGGCTGGCGCATGTGAACCCGGCCCCGTAGGGCGTACAGATGCTGAAGATCCAGCTGCTGACCCTGATGGCTGGGTCCTATCTCTACCATGTACTGAGGGGCAATCACGCATGAGATGGCCTGGTCGACCGCATGAATAGCAACCATCTGAGCCCAATCGGCATCGACCCCAATGCAACTTCCCACACTGGGAACATCGTGGTACGGGTGGCCTTGCCTGACCCGAATCATCTCTAAACTGAGACCCCGAATAACTCTGACTCGGCCCGGAATGAGTAGACCTATCAAATCTCTGGCCCGAAAACCGTGGAGGTGCACTAGTCATAGAATGTCCTGTATGCCTGGGAAACTGTTGCCTGTGCCCACCTCTAAACTTGCTCATCGGACCCGAAGATCTTACCCTCTTGCTATGTCCCCTATCTAGCTCACGTTCACTTCTTTGCTGTTGCAGGCTTTCTTCTAAGTTCTGAGCATGGACCTGATTGCGTGCAATATCCATATTGTCCTGAAGGGACGCAGTCAAGCATCTATCCATCAAGTGTGGCCCTGGGCCTTTAACAAACTGGTGCCTCGATCACCCATATCCACTACCATGTCCGAAGCATACCTAGCCAATGAATTGAAGTGGAGACTATATTCTAGAGCACTCATACTACCTTGCCTCAAATTTAAGAACTTATTGGCCCTAGCTCGCCGAACTTCTGGAGGCATATAGTGTCAGAGGAAAGCATCAACAAACTCTTGCCACACCGGTGGAGGTGCATTGGCTCCCTGTGAATCCATCCAAACCGTATACCACTGGATTGAGACATCTCTCAATCTATATGACGCTAGCTCCACCGACTCGGTGTCTGCAGCATGTATCAATCGAAGCATCCTCAACATGCCATCAATGAAGTACTTAGAATCCTCCTCCGGCTTTGACCCAAAGAATTCCGGAGGGTTTAAAGTAATGAAGTCACGGGCCCTTGCACTAACAACCCTATCACCTTGCCCTGAACTTTGCCTCTGAGTCTGGGCCGCAACCAATTGAGTCATCAAATTAATGGCCTCTTTCACATCTCGGCCTGAAGCATCTGGTGGAGGAGCTGGCTCCTCAGTAATAGGCACTGTTTGGGAGGACTGAGATTGGGCCGCACTCTGGGCCTCACTTTCCTCTACTACCGGTGGCGGTGCTCTTTCAGCCCGCTTTTCTGCCACCGTCTTGCCCTTTTGGGCTGCTGTAGACTTTCTCTTTTTAGGCATTTCTGAAATACACAACACACGATGAAGGAACAAGAATTTCCTTATATCATAGCTCTATCGCACGATTCTTATGAAGAAAGAAGGTCATTTATTTATTCCTAAAATGTCCGCAGCTTCTTGTTTATAAGTGTGGCGTGCAACACATCCATAACCAAGACTCTACTAGACACGGCTCGTAGACACACCCTAGGACTGAACTGCTCTGATACCACTTTTGTCACGACCCGACTAGGGGGCCGCGACGAGCACCCGGTGCTAGCCCACCCGGGCACCCCTTAGCTTACACTTATGCTTACATTTAGGTGAGCCACATAATAAGACATACATTTCCTTTCATCCATCAAACTAGTCCCATTTGGACAACAACATCTTTATATCAACATAGGCATCTATGCCACATCAATGTACATGGGCCGACGAGGCCGACAGGGCCAGACATATCTACCCACATACACGGGACTACGAGCCTCTAAGAAGAGTATAACATATCACATGAGCGGGACAGGACCCCGCTATGCCCATAATTATGTACACCAAAGAATAAGAATAAGTACCCAAAAGCTACGACTCCGAATGAAATGGAGCTCTGCTATGTAATCTCTGAGAAAGCTGCTATGGGTCAAGCCTGTCTCCCTGTGCACCTGCAGGCATGACGCAACGTCCACAAATAAAAGGACGTCAGTACGAAGAATGTACTGAGTATGTAAAGCATGATCAACATCGATATAGAAGCATAATAGACAACATATGAAGTAGCATATGAGGGGAGACAATAATATCATCATCATGGCACTTACTTGTTTTCCATAGGGACATTCCGTTTCTATTGCGTATCCGCATACATACAACCATATCCGTACTTAATTACCCTCACAATCATTTACATCTCATTTACATAACATATTCGTATTCTTAATGATGTCATATACATAGCACACACACACACACACATATATATATATATATATATATATATATATATATATATATATATTTACATTTATACATAGCGTGCCCGACCCTGAAGGTTCGGTGTTTCATACATACTTGGTCAACCAAGGCTCAAGGTTATATCTACCTGGCCCTACCAAGGCATCAGGGTTATCCGTATCATCTGCAGATGTGGGCGCGCATTACGTAATCATATACATACTCTATATACATCCATTCACATATATTCTACCCGGCATTATAAGCTCGGGGTTTCATTATAGCCCTTCATAGGCACACATACATATAATAGCTCATAAGCATCTCCAACATCATTTTACTCTCATCATCATTATCGTTACGTCTGTATTATAGGCTTACTCGTCATATGAGGAACGTAGTACAATCGTAGTACCCATCAAGGATCATAGGCTCAGTAGCTTTTGTGAATAGGATCATATGGAGCACATCGTGAGCTCGTAGAAGGATAAATGATTGGACAAAGAACCATGCCTTATGAAAGAAGGGTTAGCCTCACATACCTTTTCGTTGAACTATTCTACACTTACACATTCCCTTTCGACACTTGCGTTTATACCTTCATCAAGGTCATACTATCGTTAGAATCGACAACTAGCATAAATGGCTAAAGCTAGAGAAAATCGGACAGCATCTCCTCTATTTATACAACATTCATCCATATCGTAATTCAACTCCCAAACATCAACAATACATTTACAATATCCTAACAATAGGCTTTAGTCACCTACATTATCCATATTCTCAATTCACTTCCAATTTTCCATATTCAAGACCATAACACATGATTTCGTCCATTCGCATACAATGTCTATCTCATGGTCTTAACGTCATCTATAACACATTCATACCACAACACAACAACAATCATGATTCAATTCAAACTATTTCTCAAAACGTCACTATTCATCATTCATGACCCATTTTGCTATACTCTTCTAATGTCCAAGCATTTTAACTCTCAAATACCTTTAACAACATATAAATATCATGTATCTTACCTTAGATGTTGTAGGAACGAGCCTTAGTTGATAATACTCCACTTGAGCAAAAACCCTAGTTTTCCTCCATTTGGATTTCTTGACTTGAATGGTCTTTAATGGGTTTCCTTACTCTTGATTCACTTGATTTATGTCGTTGATGGCTTATAATCCTTGAAAACTTGTGTAATAAATGTAGAGAGATGTTTTAGAGAGAAGGATGAAATATGGAAATGATTTCATGAACTTGGCCCCTTATTTAATAACCCATCACTGATCTGTCGGGTTCATTATACGGTCCATTATACGGTCCGTATAATCATTATACGGTGCGTATAATTGACCGTGAAATGTGTCTTTCCTTCACCCTTCACTGTGAATGTTATACGGTCCATTATACGGGCCATATAAATTTGTACGGTCCGTATAACTGACCGTATAACTCCACCAGCGAGCAACCTTTTCTGTGATGGTTCTACGGTCCATTATACGGCCCGTAAAACATTATACGGTCCGTATAATAAGCCGTATAACCCATCAGTCCATTGCACTTGTTCTCGTCGCTTCGTTTGATCTCCAAACCTTATGGGACCTTCTTAACACTTGTTTAACACTTCATTAGCAATCTAAGGGACGTTATAACTCTTTTCCAAAACGCCCTTAAGTCATCATTAACCCGGTACTCGTATTTTTCACTAGTTCATTCACTTGCGTACCAACGGAAGATTTTCCGAGGTGTAACAGATATAGAATATGGGAAAAATAGTATAAACAAAGGAAATGCTGCCCAAATTTCCCTAGAAATAGTAGAGCACTCTTATAGTCGATTAACTAACGTTAATGCGAATTCTCTCTTGAAGGTAGAAACATGGCATTGAAGGAGAACAAGCGAACGGTAGACTAATTAAACGAAAAAGGTATGTGAGGCTAGTCCTTTATTTCTAATGGCATGAATCCTATAGCATGACTCTCTTTCCTCTTCATGAGTTCCTCTATTCCAGAAAGCTAAAAGCATTTCTATGAATAGCTATATACGATAAGAGACATGTTATGAGCCCTATAATGATTGTGATGAGTTAAAGTATAAAGATTCTAAAATGAATGATATGATGATCCTATAATGATAATGATGTATTTATTGCTCACACTCACCTTATATGTTAGTTCCTTCAAGGTGAGGCAGAATGTCAAAGAATGCTCCATAATGAAATTGGGGGATCACGACCTTACGTCACCCCGATAGAGTATAGTTGTCCTTGAGCCTTATGCATGTACTATGGTAAGCATACTATGATGAGCATATTATGTTGAGCATGTTATGATGATGATTTAACACCGCGCTATATGGCCGGACAGTCACTGCTAAGGCGGGCAGCGTATACACCATGGCCAGATGGCATGGGAAGACACCACTAGTAGGCGGCATGAGATGATACCCTGGACGCGGGAGGCCTGGACGCAGGAGGCCTGGACGCAGGCTAGTGTTATGATTATCAAACCGATCCGATATGGATGGGAAGCTTATACATTTATGCATATATGATATGACGATGAGTATGAGTAAGACAACATGCATTATTTCTTTTATATTTGACAGTCAGATATAGATGTTTCATATTGATATTTCCTTTATATCATTGTCTTATTTCATTGTTTATGCCTCTCATACTCGGTACAATGTTCGTACTGACGTCCGTTTTCTTTGGACGCTGTGTTCATGCCCACAGGTAAACAGGGAGGAGAGCTTGACCCAGATCCATAGTAACTGCTAGCTGATTGAAAGCACTCCTTTGTTCCGGAGGTGCTTGATTATTCTTTTGTGTACATTTGTAAATGTATTTTGGGCATGACGGGGTCTTGTCCCGTCTCTATGTCTAGCACTCCAGTAGAGGCTCATAGATACGCAGTGTGGGTTAGATGGTCCCACGAGATTGCTACCATGTATATATATTATTTTGATAGCCTAAAGGCTTATGTATATAAAAGTGTTATGTTTTGAAATGAAAGATGATTCTCTTATGAGTTGAGCATAAAATTGATAAAAGAGCGTTAAATGAGTATGATGAGTAATAGAACAAGCAGTGCTTGGTGGTTGCCCCGGGTACCTATCGCGGCCCCTAGCCGGGTCGTGACACTAAGCCCTAGAACGACCTGCTCTTCTCCTCCATCATTATGAACACTAAGGGTTTTCAAGAAAACACAATTAAAAGGATTCAAGATTTAAGCTTTGGGATTCTTCTTCAAAGTTCAGATTTTTATTGCAAGTTTGAAGAGTTACTAGGTATGTAGGGCTTCTATCTACGTGAGGGAATATCTTTGTTCTTCCCCACGCCATGTTCTTCCATGATTGTACAAGAGTTCACCAAAACTAGGGTTTTTAGACAAATTCATGATAAACACTAAGTCCATGTACCATGATATGCTATGATTAGACTACTAGTTCGTTATTATATTCCTAATCTTCCATTTTGGTTATTGGGAATCCATCCATAATCCATGAAAATCCATATATCGCATTCCATGGGTTCCTACATGCAAGTTATTAAATAGTATGCTTACTTTCAAGAATATCCTACATGTCCACACATTTTCATGCAAATGAATTATATAAATTTGTCCATGCTATAATACAAGTCATGTTTTTATGAAATTCATGGGCTTCTCAGCCAACTATATCATGTTTATATTTTTGGGAGTTGCACAGATTACCGAGAAGGTTTTATACCTGAAGCTACGTATGCCAATGTAGGATAAGGATCTCTCCGCCCAATCGGACGATTCCTTCATATATTCCCCACTGAGTGATTTGGATCCATTCATGTCATGTTCATGTCTTGTACCCTGGCAAGGTACAAAATGGCTTAACTGATCGGGCAGAGATCAGACGCTACGTACTAACGTGGTGTATTCATGTCGGTTACATTAATTCTCTCCCACATATATTTTACTCATCATATATATATATATTTAAGTTCATGCTCATGATCAGGTTTTAGTTTTAGTTCAGCACTTATCATGTTATTTTATGTGCCATGTCTATTTCATTCAGTTGCTTTACATACTAGTACATTCAATGTGCTGACATCCCTTGTCTATTGGCCGGGGGCCTGCATTTAACGATGCAGGTACGAATTTAAAGGATGACGCATCTGCCAAGTAGGATTTGTTCGTATCAGCTTGTTGGTGAGCCCTCTCTTATTCGGGTGTTATCCTTATTTATTTCCATGTCATGTTTAACACGTTAAGGTATGTTGGGGGCCTTGTCCTAGAAACTATGTTTTATAGTTTGGATTCATGATAGAGGTTTCATAGACTAGTCAGTCAGTTATGTCAGATACTTACAGTTGTGTAGCCGCCTTTGGATCAGTTTATGATATTTCTACATTCACGTTTTATACAAGTATTTTTATTAAATATTGTGACATCTCATGTTTTATTAAGGCTTATCATGTTTCATGTTATATTCCGCTCATGTTATGCCTCATGATTATTTAACAAGCCATGTGGTACGCTCGGTCACATGCAGTAAGACACCGAGTGCCGTGTTTCGCCCAGGCCATAGTTTGGGGTGTGACATTGGTCTTCTTCATGGATAATGGTTTGTCTTTAAAGGATATCCTCTTGCACAAATAACCACCTTCCGACCTTTAACTTCCCAAGCTTGCAATTGTAACCATCTTAACACGTTTGAGCCTTTTTATGGGCAAGCATTCGGCCTTGTGCTCTTGGCTCTCATAGCATCCTTCCATGCTATCTTCCATAGCTTGGAGGACCTCTTTATGTTGTGTCCAAGAGCTTCCATGGCTTGCAAATCCTTGGATAGGCTTCTAGTACACGACCTTGGGTGAAATTGAGCACTTGAGCCATTCCGTATCGTGCCATCCTCCCCTTCATCAAAAGGATTCATCCTCGAATCCATACCTTGCAAAACATAGAAGTATAAGCACATTTCCTCTCACCAAACAAATAGGGTAATCATCATAAGGCCTGTTATACCCCGCAATTTCAGAGCATGAGCGTGACACGCGCTTCCTCAAAATTGACAATGATGTTGTTGCCACATAATTTAAATTCACGTTGATAATGTTGTATTCTGTACTTTTGTACGTCGGATTATTCATAAGCTGAGGTGGGGCCCACGCGTCAAGATTTATTTTAGGACACATGACAATTTATATGAAGCACATATGTCAAGTTGAACACAACTCAAGAAGGACCCTTGAGCCGAATCAAAGTAGAAGTCCTCCAAACAAATATTTTTAAGTAATATTTTCGGGTGATCTGAATTCGAGGGGCAAAAACGGTATTATAAGTTTGGAATTTGGAAACATACCAAGTAATAGAAGTTGTATATAATTGAATTATCTTTCCAACCATAGGTCGTGGGTCCACAGGTGACGTCGGAATAAGGAGATATGGATGTTTTAAGGCAGAAAGGTCAGTGGGCTAGGCCCAATCCGAGCCCAACCGGGTTAGGCCCATTACCCATGTCTTTATAAGTGAAAATTTCGGCCTTCCTCCTCATTTTAAGACCGGGAACGCCCAGAAAATTCTGGGGAGAGAGAGAAAAAGAGTCTTGGAGAAGAAAAACCAATTTTGATCGAAATCTGAGCCCCGAATCCCAAAGCCCATGAAGGGAAAAGTGTTGTACGCTTCGTTGTCTTCAATTTGAGCTAAAAATCAACCAAGGAGAAGGGTGATAATGTGGTGGATGCATGCTTAAGGTATGAAAAAGGTTCCTCTTCATTGTTAACGAGTTTATTTACAGTTTCGACGGATTAGTACGGAGAGAATAGCCTGATAAATTCGTTTGTTGGTGTTGTGAATTATGGAATGAAACTTGAAGAAAATTTTGGTTGGTAATAAATGTATTTAACTTGTAAAATGTGGAGGATGTTGTTATTAATCTCATTGGTATTAATTTCAGCTTCTTTACGGAAATAAAATTATTAAATAGTTATATCGCAAATTTGGTTGGTTGAGAAATTTAGAAAACAGTGCGCGGGCTGTTTTATGGAATACGTCGGTATTGGAAATGATGTTAATACTATTGGTAATGTTGTTGATGTTGTTGGTTGTTGAATTGGAATTTTGGGCTAGGCATATAAACAGGGGAAATGCTGCCCGAATTTCGGCAGAATTTAAAGGGGTTTTAATTAAAGTTTTGAGACGAACGTACGACGATGATCCTAATGATATTATGAATGATTGCATATGTAGAGTACGAGGCTACGAATAATTCTTACGCGAGTTGCAAGACGGGAAGTAAGTTGAAAGTCGAGAATCATCTTCCAGGTATGTAAGGCTTACCCTTTCCTTCTTTTGGCATGATCCTTGTGAAAAAAATAGACAAAGTATATGTATGATTTCAAAGAAACTCCTATTCTTAGAGCCACTAGGATGGCTAGTGTTCTTGACTTCCGAAAACTGTTTTGTTATGTCTTGATACATGTGTGTGGTTCCAAAAGTTCTATTTTGATTTGATCCATAGCGATATTTGAATGGTACTTGAAATGACTATTGCTTTGATTTTCCAAAGATAGCTTCTGAAACGTTCGTAGAGGTTTCTGTACTAAAATGTTCATAACTTTCTTATACTAACCCGGATTGACCCGAAACGTGTTTGTGATCTTTCAAGTGTCGTTTTGTGTACTCATCCATCGAGTCTTAAAAATTGATTTATGTGCATATAGTTTCTCACTACTCTGCTCGTGCATGCCTCAATGCATCTTTCACTGAGTCCCGGGCCAGGATATGTTATCGTGCGTATTCTACTGCATTGTTCACCGAGTCCCTCATTAGAGGGTCGGGTACGGTATAGGTATATGATGATATGATTATGTCACCGAGTCCCATGATGGGCCGGGTACGGTATATGTATGTGATGACATGATTATGGCACCGAGTCCCAAGTTGGGCCGGGTACGGTATGACTTCATTCACCGAGTCCCTCACTAGAAGGCCGGGTACGGTATATATGTTTTTATATATATGCATGCATGATGATATGATAATGTGATGACATGATTTTATCCACCGAGTCCCATAACGGGCCGGGTACGGTATATGATAACGATATGCATAATTTATGTTTTAAAGGCAAGAGTTCTGGTATTCTGAACATTGTACTTGTTTATGTACTCCTTATATAAGTTATGATCCTCTTTACTGTATATCATGCCTTACATGCTCAGTACATATTCCGTACTGACCCCCTTTCTCCGGGGGCTGCGTTTCATGCCGCGCAGGTACACCCAGATGAGTAGAAGCCATTATAGAAGATGTTCTAGCGGAATTGGCAAGCTCCATTTGCTCCTGGAGTGTTGCCGAGTCAGAGTATTCATGCTATGGTATCTTGGTCGATGTTAGAGACTTTGCAGACAGAGTCGTGGGTATAGAATGTCAGTCTTGTAAGCGGCTCCACCAGCCGATGTGTCATTATGTATTATGTCACAGATTCTTTATGATTACATATTTACTTGCCTTGAGAACGATAAAAAAATGATTCTGCAAGCCCTTATTATGTATTTTATTCTTATTTGATTTAAAGAGTCCAAAGCGGTTATGTGTGTAGTAAGAGTCAGCGGGTTCGCTTGGCCCTAGGTAAGGGTCGGGTGCCCATCACACCCTAGTAAGATTAGGGTGTGACAAGGCTAATGATAACACCTAAAGAAAGCATAGTATGCAATCAACACACTAAATGACTCACTCTTATGATATAGCCAAGCATCATAGGGATCTAAAAAGAATATGTATCCAAATAATGCCCAAGACACTTGGCTATTTAAGATAATGGAATAAAGGGGTAAATCAAAGGATCCAATGCATTTAGGAAAGCAAGCATGGAAGTTCTCATTGGTCCTAACAATTAAAAGGCTCAATCTCCCCTTATGTCTAGAAAGAAGTGATATCCTTCACGGCTAAGTGTAATTTCATAAACAAGCCCAACCCAAGTCAAGGGTATAATCACTACACTATCCCACCTCAAGGAAGGAATCACTCCTAAGTCAACACCGGGGTCAAATTCAAAGGTATCCCCCACAAAAGTTTGCACACATGCTCCATGCAAGCCTAACATGACACCAAGTAATAACACTAGGAAAGAATTACATGAATGACTAAAAGTGTTACTACCATGTTCATCACACAAAGAAGTTACCTCCATGGCTCTAGAAAGCCCAAGAATAAGCATAAGCCACGAATACATACCATCTGTGAAGGAAGTACAAGATGTGACTTCATAACAAAGTGTAGTCCAATGAGGTCTTTTCCCATGGTCTTCCTCCTTTGATGAAACTCCACAAGCAAGTTAGTTAAATAACCAAGTCCATCAAAAGGGAGATTTTTACCTTTACACTCATCTAACCTATGCCAAGCTTTGAGTAGCTTCTCCTCACCCTGTAGGTTAGAAGATCTTGCATAGTCCTTCCAAAATGTAGGATTTTATGCTTTCACAATGCTCCCCTTCTTAAAAGGGCATTCTTCACTTTTAGCCTTTTCCAAACACGACGTTGGCCCATCAAGCGGGTCTCAAACCCTAGAGAAGGGCTTTTTGTCATCGGGGATGGTGTCAATAACTTCACTCACCCCATGCTGGTCATCATGACCATCATCCCATAGTGGGTGACAAAACACTTTATAGCCTCCAAGGTTGGCCAGATTTTCAACACTACCATACATCCCACTAGGAACATCAATTCCACAAGTCATGTCAACATCAAATACGACATTATCTTTAAGGAGAGAAAAATCAATCAATGACGAGGATTCAAAACATATAATTTCACTCTCATAAAGACAAACGTCATTTTGCAAAGCATTTTCCTTCATATGACTATCTACATGACACACAAGACTATGAAAATCTTGAGTTCCATCAAATGTCAACAAAGTAAAATCATGGGACTCATCTCCATACGTATCAAATAAGGGTGGTGTGTCATTCACTTTCTTTCACACTATCAACTTGGCCAAGTTCATCACTAAATTGAGGCTCATAAAACACATCACAAGATTCCTATATTAGTGGACTATTAATACAAGCAAGTTGATCAACACAATCACCCACACTAGTTTGACTCAAATTGATCTTGCTAGAAGAGTCATTCCAGTCATCAATAGGATCAAGTAGTGTGTGAGCAATCATATCACAAGACAATGCACTAACATTCAATTCACAAGTGTCAACACTAGGTGGACACAAATCGATCTCGCAAGAAGAATCAATTTTGTCATCAAAAGGATCAACTATTGTTGGAACACCCATATCAACTACATTGTTGCTAATCATGAAAGATCTAAGCTCAACACATGGTAAAGATTCATTAAGCTCACACAAGGATAAGCTATTACTCACACGCAAGTCAACATGTTCATCCACAATATTTGGAGAGTTGAGATTAGCTATTTTACCTTGAAGTTCACACAAAACATCTTCTTTACCTTGGTTTTTAACTTTAAAGATCATTTACTCATTTGGAAAGCCTTCAATTGCCTCATGTATTTTTGACACTTGAGGCTCTTCACTTGGCTTTCTCCCAAGAATACCTACAACATCGTGAAGACAACTAGGGACAAAAGAAAAGTTACATGAGTTAGAAAAAGGTCGTGACAACCCTCTCACATCACTCCTCACAACCTCTCCTTTTTCTAGTCTAGAGTTATCACTTTTTTCTCCCTTACTCCATTCAATCGTTTTTCTCTCATGTTCTTTGGAAAGGGAATGAGCTCTCAAAATTCCCCTTGGCTTATAGGACTGTTACATCTTGGAAACCTCGTATTGCTCACATTATGAATGGACTAACGTAAGCCTAAAGTGGACATGAATCCCTTATAAGGTTAAGAAATGCACTTGATAATTTTAAGTGTATACCTTAAGATTCAAGAGTCATATGAGGCAATGGAAGTAAGTTCGTCGAAAAAAAGTTGAGGTTGAGTCATGTTTGGAAAGCGTTCATATCATGTGAGTTATACATTGCTTAGCATCACTTTGTGAGGTAGATATAGGTCCCCTTATATGGTTAATGAACTTTTAGACAAGTTCCAAGAAGGTTCCATAAGGATTGGAGGTCGAACGAATAGAAAAGAACACATTTTTGTGAAATCGGGAAAAATGGGTAGTGTGCGGTCGCACACTCAGTGTTGAGCTGCATACTGGTCGCCAACTTGCAAAATTGGCTGTCCTCACTGCCCAAAATCATCCCCAAGCTGAGGATGGAGTGTGCGGCCGCACACTTCGCCAAGTGGATCGGGGGTGATTTTTCCACCTTTTTATATCCCAAATGACCCCAACTTCATTTCCAACTTTCCACACTTATTTCCCCACCTTTCTAGAGGGTTCCTAAGAGTTCTTGAAGGTTCCCAAACACTCGACACCTTTCCATATTTTCTAAAGAGAGAATCAACATCAACATCTTAAGGTATTATCGTGGAGAGTGATGGTTCTTGCTTCCTTTCAAAGTTGTGGTGAAATTAGTTTTGGAGAGAGAGTTGAGTAAGGTGAAATCCTACTAATACAAGGTATTTTATTCATCCTATTATTATGGTTGAGTGGAGGTAAAGGTTTAGTAATTCTTAAAAAAAAAAGAATTAAAGTGGAGAAGCCATGAGTGTTGTAATGAAGAAGATGACTATGAGGTGAACTCGAAAGGGGGGTTGTGGTTAAATTTGGGATCAAATTGAATATAATTCCTTGATTATGATATTATGGATGTTGTTATTGTTGTTTGGAGCAATTTTATAATATGATGGAAGTTAGTGAAATAGGGTAAGTGCTGCCCAAATTCCGTTAGCCTTTTAGTTACTCTAGTTTGAACTTAAGCAAGTTTTCAAGACTTAACCTTGTTATGAATCCTCTTGAATGTCGATTTTACGGGCTTGGGAGGAAACGTTAGTAGTTAAGAAGACGTAAAGGTATGTAAGGCTAACCCTTTCTTTCAAAAGGCATGATTCCTATGTTATGATCCCATATGTGATATCCATATTACCCTTACTCCTAGAAATGTTAGAAGTCCTTAATTCTCAAGACTCTTATGATGACTCCATGTTTAATGATACCAAAGACTAAAGTTCTAGATGTTCTCATGATATGATTGAGCTTGTTATATAATTCTTGATTACATTCATCATAATTGTCCTCATCTTATGTTATTGTTCCTTCAAAGTGAGACAAGATAGTGACAATGATTATGATGATAATTTCACTCTAGAAAGGCTAAAGCTTAAAGTTCTTAATGTTTTAATGATACTATTGAGCTTGTCACATGATTACCAATTTTATTCATTATTGTTGATCTTATCTTATGATAGTTGTTCCTTGAAGGTGAGATATAGCGATGGTGATGATTCCATATTGATATATCGGACGTTACCGACCTTACCTCACTCCGATAGAGTAGAATTTTTTCATTAGGCTCTCGTGCATGCTAAATGTATTTATATTGGCATTTTTCTAACACCGTGCAGCCCTATAGGAGGACGAGTAGATACACTGCTGCAGTGGGTAGCTTATGATATCATCCCGGACGCGGAATGCTCGGAACGGGATAATAATGATAACACCGTGCCTATATGGCCGGGCAGCATAACACTGTACCTATATTGTCGGGCAGCTTACATATATAAATTTATGGATGTTGTTTTGGGAATAAAATTTAGCATTCAAGGTGTTCGCCTTAAGAGACAATCAGATATGCAGGTTATCTCTTTATCTCATGCTTCTTTATTTCTTGATTATGTTGTTATTCATGCCTTACATACTCAGTACATTATTCGTACTGATGTCCTTTCTTGTGGACGCTGTGTTCATGCCCGCAAGTAGACAGGGAGACGGATCTGATCCCTAGGAGCTTCATCAGCGGAGTCTCAGGAGCACTCCATTTCCTTTGAAGCCGCAGTCTATTGGTATTTTCCTTTTGTGTATATATATCTGGGCATGGCGGGCTCCTGTCCTGTCCTTATGATTTCCCGTACTCTACATAGAGGCTCGTAGACAAGTGTGGATAGTTAGAAGTTTCACAACCTCACCGGCGTATATCCTATATGTTATTTTTGTAGCCTTGCCGGATTGTGTATATATATAGATGGGCATAATGGTTGATGATCCTATTGATGAGTCATTTTTCAAGAATTCATACATGCACAAATTATGATAGCTATGAGTTAGAGAAGTGGTCCACCTAGGTATGGTTATATGAAGCAGGTTAAGTGTTGCTCTGTCACGACCCCGCCCCGTGGGCCACGACTAGTGCCCGAGCTGGACACCCATATGTACCTGTCAGACATAATCGGACTAATACTATAGGTCCTCGATCAATCACATCGTAATAACATACGCAAGCCGACGAGGCTGCCACTGTATATATCATTATACTTTGCAATACGACAAAGCTGCCACTACATATTAGTATATTACGCAAGCCGACAAGGCTGCCACTACAAAACGATAATATATGCAAGCCGGCAAGGCAACTACAACGACAGAACAACCACAATAACCATATAGACACAACTGATCAAATCTGAACACAACCCACATACATGTCTACAGACCTCTAAGAGATTCAACAGTGAAATATGACGGGACATGGCCCCGTCGTACCAGTAGAAAAATATACATATATATACATCAAAAGGTCTATACCAAAATCTAGGCTCCGGAACGACGGAGCTCTCCAAGACAGCAGAAAGGGAATCCTAAGCTGGCGGATCACCGAAGCGAGTATCTGCACCTGCGAGCATGAAACGCAGCCCCCCGAAGAAAGGGGTCAGTACGGAATATGTACTGAGTATATAAAACATGAAATACAGTAAAAAGGATCATAACTGAAATAAGGTGTACAAAAAACAAGTACAATGTCCAGAATACCAAGCACTTGCCCTTTGAAACATAAATCATGCATGTCAATATCATATACCATATCAGGCCCATTATGGGACCCGGTAAACATGGTCGCCACCCCGTTTTTGGCGCCATAACACAGCATAACACCATAAGCACAGCATAACTCCATAAACACAGCATAACACCATAAACACAGCATAACTCCATAACACATCATAACTCCATAAACACAGCATAACCCCATAACACAGCATAACTCCATCATATATATATATATATATATATATATATATATATATCATATTCCGGCCCTTTAGTAAGGGACCCGGTGAACAATGCAGTGGAACTGTGCACGATAACATATCCTGGCCCGGGACTCAGTGAAAGACATATTGAGACACGCACGAGTGGAGTAGTGAGCAACCATATGCAAATTAAAACATTTTCAAAGACTCAATGGAATAATCAAAACGAACTGTCATTTGAAAATCAGGACAATAGTCATACCAAATACCTTTCGGATGCCACTGTGGGTTATATCAGAATAGGGCTTCTGGAATCATATATACGTATCGGGGTATATCAAAGACACAATGGAATAATCTGCACGAACTATCATTTCAAAATCAAGACAATAATCATATCAAATACCTTTCGAATGCCACTCGAAAACATATCAAACACCTCTCGGATGTCATCATAAAGTATATCAAAGAGCCTTAGGAATCATAGTCATATGTCAATATAGTATGAAACATCTTATAGAAGTCTGGACATTAGTTATCATAGAGTTCCTAAGAATCGGAACTGATATACATCGACTATTATCCAACATACAGAAAACTGAAGAGGGAAGCTCAATCACTTAAGAGAAGGGACATGCCAAAAGAAAGAAGGGACAACTTTACATACCTGTTAACGACTATTCGCAAACCCGTTCACTTCGTCACTCTTTTAGCCTATTTAACGTAAAAGTAACGTTATCGTTAGTAACTATACTTTCTAGTCCGTAAATCTGTATCCCATCGCTTATAGAACTCATTCTTTAACTTATACTTTCTCGTTAAGGGTTTTTCATTATTTAAAGACTTAACGAAAATCAGGCAGCATTTACCCTATATATTCGTCTAACTCGAATTTCCAATTATTCTCCTGTTAACACAGAAATACCAACAACATAGATATACATATAAAATTCTCACAATTCGGCCCATAACAATTCTAACAACCCAACAACCTTTCTAAATCCATTTCAACCCACGATTTCATATAATAACAATTTCATGCATTTTCTTTCTTCCAATTTCGTCCAATACAATTTTAATAATTTCAATACAATACTATTAACACAATTACACCCCAAAATAAGAAAATCTTACCACAATTTTCTAAGAGAAATTTGTACGCTCAATTGTTCCGATTTTACAATTTCTTCTTCTCCAACTTAAAATCAAATATTTCCATCACCTCCTTGGATTTGTATTGCACTTGAAATTGATCAAAATATTCAAAGATCCAATTTTTTTTTCACCACCATGGCTGGCCGAGAGCAGCCATGGTTGATCTCTTTTTTTTTTCTTTGATTGTTTTTGGAAAATGGATGAAAAAATGAAACTATGTTCATCTTATTTCTTATATATAGGGTCACCCCTAGGAGGACACGTGTTCCCCTCCTTTGTGAGTCACAAATCCACTTCTTGGATTTTTTATTTTTTTTAATTTCGGGTGGGGCCCACTTAGTAATTAATCTTAATTAATTTAATTAATCACTAATTCTTACTTAGTAATCTAATCACAATTAATTGATCCCTAATATCCAATAATAGTTTTACACTAAATACAATTTATAAAAAATTTATGTTTTAGTTAAAATTGAAAATTAAAGATTTCTATTTCGTGTCCGAAAATGATCTCCTCTTTAACTTGAGTCGATTCTCTTGCGAATAACTCGACGTATAAAAAATACGGGATATAACATCCTTCTCCCCTTTAGAACATTCGTCCTCGAATGTTGAATTGGTCCCGTAAGGTTCTATAAGAATTTTGGGGAAGTCTCCCTTATCGTTATAACATATAGTTTCATCGGTTAATCAATATAATAAAGCGAGGAGTTTAAGTTACCTGTAGGTGTAGGGAACAAGTAAGGGTACTTATTCTTCATCTCCTCCTCGGCTTCCCAGGTCATCTCTTCTCTATTGTTGTTTCGCCATAACACTTTGACGGAAGCCACGTCTTTAGTTCGCAACCTCCTGATCTGCCGATCGAGTATAGCTATAGGCTGCTCCTCGTAAGATAACTCCTCTGTCACCTGGACATCATCTACGGGAAATACTCTGGAAGGATAGCCTATGCATTTGCGTAGCATTGACACGTGAAAGACTGGATGCACTGCTTCCAAATCAGACGGTAGGTCCAACTCGTAGGCAACCCGGCCTACCCTACGGATAATCTGATAAGGCCCAATGTACCTCAGGCTTAGCTTCCCTTTCTTGCCAAATCTCATGACACCCTTCATGGGTGACACCTTCAAGAATACCCAATCACCAACCTGAAATTCTAAGTGTCGACGCCGATTATCTGTATATGATTTCAGTCGACTCTGGGCTGCCAGTAAACTCTCCTGAATGAGCTTCACTTTATCAACAGCCTCCTGAACCATATCTGGGCCTATTAACTTAGTCTCACCTACATCAAACCAGCCAATAGGTGACCTGCACTTCCTCCCATACAAGGCCTCATATGGTTCCATATGAATACTCGAATGGTAGCTATTATTATAAGCAAACTCGATAAGTGGCAAATGATTATCCCAGTTACCTCTGAAATCAATAATACAGGCCCGTAACATATCTTGTAGCGCCTGAATAGTGCGTTCGGCCTGTCCGTCGGTCTGAGGGTGGAGTGCTGTGCTGAGACTCACATGGGTACCTAATCCTTCACGGAATGATCTCCAGAAGTTAGCTGCAAACTGAGCTCCTCTATCGGAGATAATAGCTGTGGGGACCCCATGAAGTCTCACTATCTCCTTGAGGTGTAACCTAGCATAGTCCTCAGTATTAATTCTGTCCCAGTAATTTGGTTCAATCCTTTTTTCACCTTTCCCTGACACACCCACATTGTTGTTACTGAATTCTTACTATTCTTATTAAGTACGCGCTGGGTCTCATTCTTTGCATACAAATATTTGTAGATTGCATAACTATTCTTGTACCAATTGTATAAAGCATATCCAATCTTAGTCATAGTCCTTCCTTCTCCTGGTTCATCCTGTTTTGCATATCTTATTTGTACTAAAACTCAGTTGCGGTTTATCTTGTCACACTCCTTTCCACCTTCCTTTATTCGCCATTTGATTTTTTTTTTCATATCCTACTATAGGAGGTTTCCTATCCTTTCTCCTTTGCTACTTATAAGTTACAATATCATTAAGAAGTAGCCCCATTGCCAACGTTTTAACCCCTAATCCAGTATTGTATTGCTATCCTTTATAATATCTCCTAAGTTTCTCGTTATCATTTTCTTGTCGTATTCTTCCTTTATATAAGCATCCGCTTTCTAATGTCGTATTTTCCCAAATCTTTACCAATAATTCTCAGCACTGTCTCAAATACCATCCAGAATTCTATCCATTGATTGTTGGCTTTAGATTCTTATTACCTAGTTTCGGCAAGAGATCTCACCTGCAATTTAAGAATCCATATCAAATATATTGTAGTCTCAATTGTTCCTGTCACACCCTAATCCCGCTAGAGTGTGATGGGCACTCGACCCCATATCCGGAGCCGAGCGAACCCACAGACTTTCATTTCATACATAATCTTTTCGGACTTTTAATCAAGTAGAATATAGTACATAGTAAAACTTACTGAAACACATATATATTTTGTAGCTTTCAAGTCAAACAAATCTGTAATCATACGGACTTTATAACATAATGCAAAACGACATATCGGCTGATGGAGCCGCTTACTAAACCGACATACCATACCCACGACTCTGTTTGCAAAGTCTCTAACATTAACAGAACCCCTAACACATATACTCTGACTCGGCAGATCTCCAGGAGCAAATGGAGCTTGCCTTCTCCGCTGGAACATCTCTATAATGTCTTCAACTCACCTGGGAGTACTTTTCAATCACAAATGATGCATATCAAAGTCATTCATAGGGCACAGGAACATAGTCGCCACTCCCGTCTCTGGCGCCATAATACATCATACTGCAGAAGATTTCATATCTCCGAACATCTCCGTCACACATCATAACATATACACGGTATCCCGGGAACCGGACAGATACCACGAGAACCCGGGAACCGGATACACGGTACCCCGGGAACCGGACAGATGCCACGAGAACCCGAGGACCGGTCACATCATACTCCATATACATATACACGGTACCCCGGGAACCGGACAGATACCACGAGAACCCGGGGACCGGTCACATCATAATCCATATACACGGTAACCGGAGACGGACATATACCACAGTACTCCGGAACCGAACACATCATACTCCATATACACGGTAACCGGGGACGGACATATACCACAGTACCCCGGAACCGAACACATCATACTCCATATACACGGTAATCGGGGACGGACATATACCACAGTACCCCAGAACCGAACACATCATACTCCGAAATTATATATATATGGAACCCGGCCCTCAAACAAGGGACTCGACGAACCATCCGCACTATACATACCGGCCCGGGACTCGGCGAAGGAAACCATGACATATGCACGAGCAGAGTAGTGAGAAACTAAATGCAAATAAATCAAGATTCGATGGATTAATCGACGTATCATCAGAATGTTTGTAGCAGATTACTTATAACAGAATACTTATACCAAAATATTTATATTAGAATACTTATGTCAGAATTCTTGTATCAGAATATTCATAGCGGATTATTTATATCAGATTACATACCCATATCAGAATATTCATC
Source organism: Lycium barbarum (assembly GCF_019175385.1). Lineage (NCBI taxonomy): Eukaryota > Viridiplantae > Streptophyta > Magnoliopsida > Solanales > Solanaceae > Lycium > Lycium barbarum. The sequence continues at coordinate 68,600,885 of NC_083339.1, forward strand.
TTAGAGCACTTATACCAAGATACTTACATCAAAATATTCATATCGAAATACTCGTATCAAAATGTTGGACACTCATATCAAATCACTTGTATTAGACTATTTATATCAGAATAGTCAAATCAGAATACTTATATCGGAGTTTCTAGATGCTTATTTCAGAGGATGCATACGAATCACAACAAACTCGGAATAATAGGACAACACAAATAGGTCTCCGGGATTGTGGGCCCACCTCGGGTCAAATCGAGGTGGCGTACACAAATTACATACATTAAGCTTTATGGAGTCATTTATGAAAGTCTTAGTGTCATTCGGTTCCATTTGGGCAAGTTATAGATGTTTCAGCACTTATTCCAACAAGGCATGAAGAATTTGATCCAATTCTATTGAATGAAAAAGGGTCAAATTCAAACTCGGATTTCTAGGAATAGAATCGCCCCCGAGGCTCGTATCCAAACCTAATATGCCTAAGACATGCCAAAAGAAGGAAAAGTAAAGCCTTACATACCTTTTCCGCTTCTTAAGCTTCTCCAAATTCAAGTTCCAAATTCTCCAAAATCTACAATTGGTCACAAATACCAAACATTGATTATAAGCCTTTAGGAATTTAATCTTAAATCAACACTCGTCTTAATTTCTCAAGTAGATCTATTTATATTCTGCCGAAATTTCGGCAGCATCTCCCCAGTAAATATACCATCCCCGAGAATACAACTCGGCCAATTTCAACAACAATCCGAGAATGGAACTCGGCCACATTATCAACAACAATGCCAACAATTATTCTAGCAACACTATAGTATTCACAATGACCCAATCAACATATAATACCGCCCGAACCTCTCCAACTTCAATAAAAACATTGGCAACATATTTCCTTTATTCTAAATTCATAAACCATATCAACGACCACGCATTAAGAATTCGAGCTAATGTTGCATTAACTTCTTCAATATTCCGATAACGATTACAACTTTATTTTAAGCCATCAAATATTCACTTTTCTTCATTAAATTCACAATACAACAACTAAAACGTCAAATAAAATCAATTCACCATAACGTGCCAAACCTCCCCACATTCGGCCATAACAACTACAAACACATTTTTATGAATTTTTATCCATTCCTTTACATTACAACAACAATCAAGATATTAGATAAAATTAGTTCATCATCCTTACATATAACAATACATACACGGGCACACACACACACCATGCACACGGCCACCATACAACATCCATATTTCCATGATTTTCACCCCTTTCTGCATACTACAACCTAGACCAAGCCTTCATAACATATAAAAAGGGATTAAATCTTACCTTTCCTCTTCAACTTCTTCACTTGACCAAGGTGCGGAAACGATGAAACGAATGGCCTATCTTCCGAAACGACTATACCACGTTGTAGAGGACCCTTGAATTAGTAGGAAAACTAGAACAAAATATTTTTTTTGAATCAACTTTGGCATGGTTTGTTCGGCCAAGGCAATGGCCGAATGGTCTCCTTGGTGTTTTCTCCAAGTTTCTTTATTCTTTCCCAAAAGATGAAGAGACTTATGTCTTATTTATCTTTTATTTTTCCATTTATCTATATTTGCATTTAAGCCACTAAAGTAAGAGTATGGACACATGGCCCTTTTTATTTTCTTCTCTCAAAGTTTCTTGAACCTTCTCATGGTGAAGATGAATTGTCATCTTTCTTCACATATATTAAACTCCAATTTTTGGGACTTGGCCCATCTCTTCTATGGCCGGCCATATGGCCCCTTTGTAAGCCCAATTTTTTTTCTTTTCTAGCCCAATTTCTTTTGGTTCATATTTTGTAATTCATGAAACTAATTTCCGAAATTCCAATTTTGCCCTTAGCCTTCCTCGGTAATTCCGCATCAATATTTTCATAAACAACCTGTACATTAAAATGGCCTTGGAAAATAATCTTGCCGTTAATTTTTCGCAAATACCTCGAATTTTCCGAATGTACAAAATGCGGGCTATAACATCCTCCCCTCCTTTAGAACATTCGTCCTCGAATGTTCAACTACTCTTATAGGGTCTTATAACACCTCGGGAGGGTGGTTCCTTTCGCAACTGTCCTTTTCTTCAGGCCCATTCCTTTATCTTTCACTCTTCCTCTTTTGTAACTGAACTCCTCAATCTTTGTTTGATTTCTCATTCCGTGTCATGGGTTTTCTAACCCGCTACGCCAACTCATTATCCAGGTATCTCCATATCCTTCCATCTACTATTAATTCTTTCACTCATTAGCTCACTTACTCGTGATTTTTCTTAATCAAGCTCCTGTGTTACAATTACGCGTCTATCTCCTTATATACCTTTCAGGAGTCTAAATCTCCTAGCATTGTCACAAAGCTTAATCATTCCTTTTCTTACTTCGCATTTCTCGTCGTAATCACTATTCTTTTAGCTCCATTTGTTTAAATCGGGCTTCGAACCTCACACACTTTTCCCTTGTTTCATATTACCGCACTTTATCCTTTTCACGTACCTATGCTTGCAGTTTTATCCAACTAGTCCCATACTTTACCAGTCGTTTCTTTTCTGGAGGTTTTGCTCGATCATGTTTCTTACCTTTCACTTCTTCCCGATATTGATCTTCTTGCCTTTCATCTACTTACTCTCTTTCTTTTCCAAGTGTCGTTGTACTAGAAATTTCCAATCTTAGCAAGTAGAGAGAATAACAGCAGCTCACCTTATAACATTTGCACCATTTACCTTTGTGGTTACTTGGAGTTCGGTATCTATATTCAATTGGTGCCTTCCATATCGTAGCACCGGTCGCTGAGACACACGTGTTCACTGATACAATCACAGATGAGATGTCATACGCATTCATATATATATATACGTATAATTATTATCGACTAGCCCACAATATACTTCCAAACGTCATTCAAGCCTATCCAAATTCCAGAGCCGTGACGTACTTTCTGTCTCTTCTCTAGTCTAACTTATCGCGTTCTATGCGGCCTTTTATGGTCTCCAACCCTCTCGTACATTCTAAGTTCACTCAGGCTATTCTAGCTTTCCATTCGTCTCTTATATCGGAATATATAAAATTCTTGCATACTTCCCAGAGGGATCACCCATCCTCCCACCTTAGCACGCTTAACCTCGAAACTTTGGTGGGATTCGGTGCCTTAATGCTGACATAATCGCGTCCGCTTCCTCGTATGACATTTATTACATAATCTGGAGCAAGTCAAAGTTTTACAGATTCCGAGGCATGTTCGTAACACGTCCTTTCTTTTATAATTACCATTTTGCCCTTTTTGATCTTTATTAGTCACCTTTACAAATTCCTATCATCCGAAATATGTACGCAGCAAAGACCAACAATACCATACAGAGCATACAGCTATGTATCATATTCTAGCCACCCAGAACTTTCTGTCTCAGGTAACAGAACAAATATATCCAGACTTGCCCTTGTGACCTTTCCATATCGTCACTTACCTTTTTCCATCGTATGTGAGGCTCACAGAAAGAGTTTCATTTTTCCTATGACTTGGCTCTATCACACGATCTATGACAGAAAGAAGGTCAACAATCCCTAGATGCCTCGTAGCCTCCTGTTTATAAATGTGGCGCGCTTCACACCATAAACAGGACTCTACCGGACACGACTTTGCAGACAACCCCTAGGACAGACCTGCTCTGATACCACTTTGTCACACCCTAATCCCGCTAGAGTGTGATGGGCACCCGACCCCATATCCGGAGCCGAGCGAACCCACAGACTTTCATTTCATACATAATCTTTCCGGACTTTTAATCAAGTAGAATATAGTACATAGTAAAACTTACTAAAACATATATATATTTTGTAGCTTTCAAGTCAAACAAATCTGTAATCATACGGACTTTATAACATAATACAAAACGACATATCGGCTGATGGAACCGCTTACTAAACCGACATACCATACCCACGACTCTGTCTGCAAAGTCTCTAACATTAACAGAACCCCTAACACATATACTCTGACTCGGCAGATCTCCAGGAGCAAATGGAGCTTGCCTTCTCCGCTGGAACATCTCTTTAATGTCTTCAACTCACCTAGGAGTACTTTTCAATCACAAATGATGCATATCAAAGTCATGCATAGGGCACAGGAACATGGTCGCCACTCCCGTCTCTAGCGCCATAATACATCATACTGCAGAAGATTTCATATCTCTGAAAATCTCCGTCACACATCATAACATATACACGGAATCCCGGGAACCGGACAGATACAACGAGAACCCAGGAACCGGATACACGGTACCCCGGGAACCGGACAGATACCACGAGAACCCGGGGACCGGTCACATCATAATCCGTATACACGGTAACCGGAGACGGACATATACCACAGTACTCCGGAACCGAACATATCATACTCCATATACACGGTAACCGGGGACGGACATATACCACAATACCCCGGAACCGAACACATCATACTCCATATACACGGTAACCGGGGACGGACATATACCACAGTACCCCGAAACCGAACACATCATACTCCGGAATTATATATATATGGAACCCGGCCCTCAAACAAGGGACTCGGCGAACCATCCGCACGATACATACCGGCCCGGGACTCGGCGAAGGAAACCATGACATATGCACGAGTAGAGTAGTGAGAAACTAAATGCAAATAAATCAATATTCGATGGAATAATCGACGTATCATCAGAATGTTCGTAGCAGATTACTTATAACAGAATACTTATACCAAAATATTTATATCAGAATACTTATGTCAGAATTCTTGTATCAGAATAGTCATAGCGGATTATTTATATCAGATTACATACCCATATCAGAATATTCATCTTAGAGCACTTATACCAAGATACTTACATCAAAATATTCATATCGAAATACTCGTATCAAAATGTTAATATCAGGATACTTATATCAGAGTTGGGAACACTCATATCAAATCACTTGTATCGGACTATTTATATCAGAATAGTCAAATCAGAATACTTATATCAGAGTTTCTAGATGCTTATTTCAGAGGATGCATACGAATCACAACAAACTCGGAACAATAGGCAAAAGTTTTCCTTAATTATTGTACGGAAATGAATCAAATAGGACAACACAAATAGGTCTGTGGATTGTGGGCCCACCTCGGGTCAATTCGAGGTGGCGTACACAAATTACGTACATTAAACATTATGGAGTCATTTATGAATGTCTTAGTGTCATTCGGTTCCATTTGGGCAAGTTATAGATGTTTCAGCACTTATTCCAACAAGGCATGAAGAATTTGATTCAATTCTATTGAATGAAAAAGGGTCAAATTCAAACTCGGATTTCTAGGAATAGAATCGCCCCTGAGGCTCGTATTCAAACCTAATATGCCTAAGACATGCCAAAAGAAGGAAAAGTAAAGCCTTACATACCTTTTCCGCTTCTTAAGCTTCTCCAAATTCAAGTTCCAAATTCTCCAAAATCTACAATTGGTCACAAATACCAAACATTGATTATAAGCCTTTAGGAATTTAATCTTAAATCAACACTCGTCTTAATTTCTCAAGTAGATCCACTTATATTCTGCCGAAATTTCGGCAGCATCTCCCCAGTAAATATACCATCCCCGAGAATACAACTCGGCCAATTTCAACAACAATCCGAGAATGGAACTCGGCCACATTATCAACAACAATGCCAACAATTATTCTAGCAACATTATAGTATTCACAATGACCCAATCAACATATAATACCGCCCGAACCTCTCCAACTTCAATAAAAACATTGGCAACATATTTTCTTTTATTCTAAATTCATAAACCATATCAACAACCACGCATTAACAATACTACTCATGCAAGGTAAGAATTCAAGCTAATGTTGCATTAACTTCTTCAATATTCCGATAACGATTACAACTTTATTTTAAGCCATCAAACCTTCACTTTTCTTCCTTAAATTCACAATACAACAACTAAAACGTCAAATAAAATCAATTCATCATAACTTGCCGAACCTCCCCACATTCGACCATAACAACTACAAACACATTTTTATGAATTTTTATCCATTCCTTTACATTACAACAACAATCAAGATACTAGATAAAATTAGTTCATCAACCTTACATATAACAACACATACACGGCCACACACACACACCATGCACATGGCCACCATACAACATCCATATTTCCATGATTTTCACCCCTTTCCGCATACTACTACATCGACCAAGCCTTCATAACATATAAAAAGGGATTAAATCTTACCTTTCCTCTTCAACTTCTTCACTTGACCAAGGTGCGGAAACGATGAAACGAATGGCCAATCTTCCGAAACGACTATACCACATTGTAGAGGACCCTTGAATTAGTAGGAAAACTAGAACAAAATTTTTTTTTGAATCAACTTTGGCATGGTTTGTTCGGCCAAGGCCATGGCCGAAGGGTCTCCTTGGTGTTTTCTCCAAGTTTCTTTATTCTTTCCCAAAAGATGAAGAGACTTATGTCTTATTTATCTTTTATTTTTTACATTTATCTATATTTGCATTTAAGCCCCTCAAGTAAGAGTATGGACACATGGCCCTTTTTATTTTCTTCTCTCAAAGTTTCTTGAACCTTCTCATGGTGAAGATGAATTGTCATCTTTCTTCACATATATTAAACTCCAATTTTTGGGCCTTGGCCCATCTCTTCTATGGCCGGCCATATGGCACCTTTGTAAGCCCAATTTTTTTTTTCTTTTCAAGCCCAATTTCTTTTGGTCCATATTTTGTAATTCATGAAACTAATTTCCGAAATTCCAATTTTGCCCTTAGCCTTCCTCGGTAATTCCGCATCAATATTTTCATAAACAACTTGTACATTAAAATCGTCTTGGAAAATAATCTTGCCGTTAATTTTTCGCAAATACGTCGAATTTTCCGAACGTACAAAATGCGGGCTATAACAGTTCCATCTTATACTTGCATTTCTTTATGTCCGCTTCCCCCCTTAAGGGTGTACCTATACCAGTATCCATTTATATTCCGCTCTATGTCCCTATCTTTGATCTCAAATTCACTCGATCCTTTTTTTTCTATTCACTTGGTATAGTGTACCATACTCACGTCTTTCTTTATACTTATAACTTGATTATCCACGTACGAAACCTTAATCAAAGTCAGGAAGCGACGAGAACCTTTCGATGTATGGTACAAAATTGTGTTTGATAATTTGTACTTGAGTAAGGTAATCAATGTAACAATTCACCCAAGGCCACATTCCACTTACTCCAATCCACAATTAACTAGTACTTGTAATCATTCCAACTTCTCAATTAGGTAGAATTTATATTCTGATGATAATTATCCAAGGTTATCTTGTAAAATTATTTTTATCCCAACCTGTATCGTCTGTCTCCTGTAATAAATTTACCTTGCATTATTTGTTTCTCCAGCCTACAGTCCTTGTCCTTTACGGATTTCACTATTTCTGAGGTAAAGTTATGTATATGCAACACTCCTTTATGCCTTATGCTCTTTACTTTTGTTGTGTACTCAACACTGACTTCTGACTTACTTCAAATCATATCAAATTCGTCTTAATAGTGGTCTTGTCTTATCACCTTGTCTTCGCATTACACCTTTAAGTTCGTACCTATATTTTTCCTTTTTGTTATACTCGTACTCAATTAATTACGTCTGTCTTGGGTGCTTCCTTTAGTATTCCTTTCATTTCTCCAGTCTATGTCCATCTTTTATTTTGTGCACGAGGAATCTCATGCTAGTCCTAAATCCTTCGGAAAACATTACTTCTACATAACCCCCTTCTTATTTTCAAAACATATTCTGTTCATCTCTATTTGTTCTTATCATACCAGTCATTTCTAACATTCATTTTGTCTCATTGGTCATCTTCCCTTAGTTCGGTCATTCACAATTCTGTCGCTCATATTGCTCATTTTTCCAGCTATACACGTCATAACACATCGCTACACTGTAATCCCACTCGCTTTCTTCTTATCTTCTTTCTTCTATTAACTCCTTCTCTTCCAATGCTCACTTTCACTTTCGTTACCACTTGATCTCTATTCTGATCTTTCCCTATAGGACTTGTAGGTCTTTCTTACTCATTCTATACCCTGCCTTTCCCTTTCATATTTGCCTTTATACCTTAATCCCATAGATCACGTCATATCTTTTGGTCACTTCCTCACCGGGCTTTACTCATTCTTATAACAATCCTCCAAACCACCATAAGAAGGGGAACTAGAATCCGACTAGCATCACGGGGCTCCTAATGCTTGATTTACATAGTTTACCTCTAGATTTGTTGTTGGGTCATGAGCGAACCATTTAGTTCATAAATTACTTACTGTATGCTTTATACTCTTCGAATAAAAGTGAAACTTAACTGCTAGACGTTTTTGTTCTTCAACACGAGCTTTTTCTGAGGTAAAATGCGGCTGGAAAGTATCTGGTCCGTTCAAATGAATTCCAAACTTTGCTGCTCATATTTGCTTCTTCGAATCAAATTTTTCAAATAGGAATGATGCCCCTTACGATTGACATGGAGGATATCTCTTAAAGCCTTACTTCAACATGATAAATTTACCATATCAATGTCGACCTCATGTTTACTATTATTATCAATTTAACCGTTAACTTTATTTCTCGTGGTCAGACGTACTTGCGACTTAGTCAAATCTTATTGTTACTGTTGACACGACCTTTCAAAAATGTTATGAACTTATATGTCATTCTCTTTTTATTTTTAAAAAAATATTTGGCAGAGTTTCCTCTGTATTTCTTGTTATCTCGTAACCTGCACGTAGGAAATACCAACAATGCCTCACAGGGCCAACATACGCATATATATTATATCGTATCGTAGCCGCACAGGGCTTCCCATATCAGTCACAGGAAGAAAATGACGAACTTACCTCGTGTATCCCACTCAAACTGTACCTGCCACTCTTTCCTGTTTATTTCCCCTGTCAATCTTTAACTGCAGGTTTCAAACATACCTGCAGCATTCATACTATGTCTAACATATTTTCTGCTTTCAGTTACTCATTCTTTTAGCTTCTCCTGTGCACACTTTCTAACTGAACTTATCTGCAATATATATATATATATATATATACATTCGACCCATTTCCTTACTATACTTACCATAACTCACCATAACGATGGCCAGTTTGCCATTCCGTATATACAAATTCTCATTATGTAACCTTGATATCTAACTTCCACCTGTATGTACAACTATTTTCCATCCTAGATTTCAAAATTCCCATGGTGGTGGGAACACCTTGGTCACTGTTACTCGTAAATACTTGGTTGTCGACCCCTTTGATTTCCGCTCGCCGCTATTAGGTAACAATCTATAGCAAATGCACGTACATAGGAAATTTCGATAAAGTCTCATATACCTGTAGTCGATCAGTCTCTAGTCTGATCTGGTGATCTAGAAGGTGAAGTGTGCTCCTCGTCATCGCCTGCCCGCCATCTACTCGTCTGACCTTCATCGTCTTCTTCATCTGAGTTCGGGGAATGTAGATAACCGGGCAACTCCTGGTTTACTGATGACCAGGACAGGGGGCTGGAATAATCTGTAACACTTACCGAGGTAGCCAGTCTGACATGGTGCCCGGCCATAGGAGCAACTGGTATGGCTTCAGGGACCGCCTCCCTGGATATCAAAAACTCTGGAGGAATTGTCGCTGGGTCCTCCGAGGGGTCAGTCTCGATAGAATAACTGAGGCTCATCCTACTCTGCCCTGGAGCCAGGAGTCCCGAATTTACCCTAAGGGCCTTCTTAGCACTCCCACTATCTGAAGCTGGCCTCTTCATCTCTCGCAAATCTGCACCTACCTACAGGAAAAGAGGTCAGAAACAATCTTTCCTAGGCTCAGGCTCTATCGCACGATCTAAGATAAGAAGGAAAGATGACATCCTAAATGTCATGTAGTTTCCTGTCTATAGATGTGGTGCACAACACACCGATAAACAAGACTCTACTAGACACGTTCTGTAGACACTTCGATGATGAACTGCTCTGATACCACTTTTGTCACGACCCCGCCCCGTGGGCCATGACTAGTGCCCGAGCTGGACACCCATATGTACTTGTCAGACATAATCAGACTGATACTATAGGTCCTCGATCAATCACATCGTAATAACATACGCAAGCTGACAAGGCTGCCACTGTATATATCATTATACTACGCAAGCCGACAAGGCTGCCACTATATATCAGTATATTACGCAAGCCGACAAGGCTGCCACTACGAAACGATAATATATGTAAGCCGGCAAGGCTGCTACAACGACAGAACATCCACAATAGCCATATAGACATAACTGATCAAATCTGAACACAACCCACATACATGTCTACAGACCTCTAAGAGTTTCAACAGTGAAATATGACAGGACAGGGCCCCGTCGTACCAGTAGAAAAATATACATATATATACATCAGAAGGTCTGTACCAAAATCTAGGCTCCGGAACGACGGAGCTCTCCAAGACAGCAGAAAGGGAATCCTAAGCTGGCGGATCACCGAAGCGAGTATCTGCACCTGCGGGCATGAAACGCAGCCCCCCGAAGAAAGGGGGTCAGTACGGAATATGTACTGAGTATATAAAACATGAAATATAGTAAATAGGATCATAACTGAAATAAGGTGTACAGAAAACAAGTACAATGTCCAGAATACCAAGCACTTGCTCTCTGAAACATAAATCATGCATGTCAATATCATATACCATATCAGGCCCATTATGGGACCCGGTAAACATGGTCGTCACCCCGTTTTTGGCGCCATAACATAGCATAACACCATAAGTACAGCATAACTCCATAAACACAGCATAACACCATAAACACAACATAACCCCATAACACATCATAACTCCATAAACACATCATAACCCCATAACACAGCATAACTCCATCATATATATATATATATATATATATCATATTCCGGCCCTTTAGTAAGGGACCCGGTGAACAATGCAGTGGAACTGTGCACGATAACATATCCTGGCCCGGGACTCAGTGAAAGACATATTGACACACGCACGAGTGGAGTAGTGAGCAAGCATATGCAAATTAAAACATTTTCAAAGACTCAATGGAACAATCAAAACGAACTGTCATTTGAAAATCAGGACAAAAGTCATACCATATACCTTTCGGATGCCACTGTGGGTTATATCAGAATTGGGCTTCTGGAATCATATATACGTATCGGGGTATATCAAATACTCAATGGAATAATCAACACGAACTATCATTTGAAAATCAAGACAATAATCATGTCAAATACCTTTCGAATGCCACTCGGAAACATATCAAACACCACTCGGATGTCATCATAAAGTATATCAAAGAGCCTTAGGAATCATAGTCATATGTCAATATAGTATGAAACATCTTATAGAAGTATGGACATTAGTTATCATAGAGTTCCTACGAATCGGAAATGATATACATCGACTATTATCCAGCGTACAGAAAACTGAAGAGGGAAGCTCAATCACTTAAGAGTTCTAACATCAAGAAGTGAATAAGAATCATAAATCACACTCAAAACTTATGAATAGAATTACCCCAAAGTTCATATCATTCATCGCTTAGATCTAGGACATGCCAAAAGAAAGAAGGGACAGCTTTACATACCTGTTAACGACTATTCGCAAACCTGTTCACTTCGTCGCTCTTTAAGCCTATTTAACGTAAAAGTAACGTTATCGTTAGTAACTATACTTTCTAGTCCGTAAATCTGTAGCCCATCGCTTATTGAACTCATTCTTTAACTTATACTTTCTCTTTAAGGGTTTTTCATTATTTAAAGAATTAACGAAAATCGGGCAGCATTTCCCCTATATATTCGTCTAACCCGAATTTTCAATTATTCTCCTGTTAACACAGAAATACCAACAACAGAGATATACATATAAAATTCTCACAATTCAGCCCATAACAATTCTAACAACCCAACAACCTTTCTAAATCCATTTCAACCCACTATTTCATATAATAACAATTTCATGTATTTTCTTTCTTCCAATTTCGTCCAATCCAATATTAATAATTTCAATAAAATACTATTAACACAATTACTCCCCAAAATAAGAAAATCTTACCATAATTTTCTCGGAGAAATTTGTACGCTCAATTGTTCCGATTTTACAATTTCTTCTTCTCCAACTTAAAATCAAATGTTGCTATCACCTCCTTGGATTTGTATTGCACTTGAAATTGATCAAAATATTCAAAGATCCAATTTTTTTTCACCACCATGGCTGGCCGACAACAGCCATGGTTGATCTCTTTTTTTTTTTTTGGAAAATGGGTGAAAAATGAAACTATGTTCATCTTATTTCTTATATATAGGGTCACCCCTAGGAGGACACGTGTCCCCCTCCTTTGTGAGTCACAAATCCACTTCTTGGATTTTTATTTTTTTTATTTTTTTTAATTTCGGGTGGGGCCCACTTAGTAATTAATCTTAATTAATTTAATTAATCACTAATTCTTACTTAGTAATCTAATCACAATTAATTTATCCCTAATCTCCAATAATATTTTTACACTAAATAAAATTTATAAACAATTTAGGTTTTAGTTAAAATTAAAAATTAAAGATTTCTATTTCGTGCCCGAAAATGATCTCATCTTTAACTTGAGTAGATTCTCTTGCGAATAACTCAACGTATAAAAAATACGGGATATAACAGCTCAGTGGGTTAGCTCCAGGTACCCGTCACGCCAGAGGGGTCGTGACAAAAGATGTATCAGAGTAGTTCGTCTTGGGGTGTGTCTACGAACCGTATCCAGTAGAGTCTTGTTTATGGGTGTGAAGCGCGCCACACTCATATAAAAGAGGCTGAGGGGCATTTAGGAATGATTGACCTTTCTTTCTCATCATAAATGGTGTGATAGAGCAATGATATAAGAATTCCACTTTTCCTAATCGTGTGATATGTTTTCAGCAATTCCTGTAAAAAGAAAAGCAACAGCAGCCCAGAAGGGCAAGACAGTGGCCGGAAGAAGGACTGAGCGAGAGTCGCCGACAGATATAGAGGAGGGTGAGTCCTAGAATGAGGTTCCATCTCAGACCTCTCACACTCCACCCATTTCAGAAGAGAGTGAAGGGGCCTCAGCTCCAGCTCCGATACCCCCAGTTCCTCCACCAGATGCCCCTGGTCGTCAGATGAGAGAGGCCATCTATTTACTGACTTAGTTAGTTGTAGCTTAGGACCAGTGGCCTGGTGTGAGTCAGGGTGACAGAGCTGTCAGTGCTAGGGCCCGTGATTTTATTAGTCTGAATCCTCCTGAATTCTTTGGGTCAAAGCCAGATGAGGACCCGTAGACTTTTATTGATGAGATGTTGAGAATGTTGCCGATAATACATACTTCTGATGTTGAGTCAGTAGAGCTGGCTTCTTATAGATTACGAGATGTGGTCGTTCAATAGTATAGCAACTGGATATCCTCTAGGGGGATAAATGCACCTCCTCTTTACACCTTGGAAATTTTTTCCGTTCATGCACAGTGAATAGACTGACGAAGGGTACGACGTATACGATGTTTTTATGAGTAAGAAATAACATTTGATGATTCTAAATGAGATTTCAAAGACATTCGAAGTAAGAGAAGAAAGCTGCCAAGAGGAGGCAAGACATATGAGAGGTGTCAGAAAGGATTTACGAATAACGAATTAACGATGATTTAATGGTGCTTTGGAGAAGAGTTATAACGACCCCTAGATTGTTAATGAAGTGATAAAAAAGTGTCAAGAAGGTTCCATAAGGATTGGAGATCAAACGAGTCGACGAAAATGATTTTCGGAAAGACTGTGGATTGTACAGTCCATTATACGGACCGTACAAAAGATACGGACCGTAGATCTTACCGTATAACTTGTCCAGAAAAGGGTCCCCACTGGAACCATTATATGGTCACCCATACGGACCGTATGTGTATCCGTATAAATGGGTCGGGACAAAATTGTGTATTAAATAAGGGTTCAAGTTTCATTTCATTCCATTTTTCCTTTACACCCCTTCTCTCTAAAGCATCTCTCTATACTTCTCCAACAAGAATTCAAGGGGTATTTATGATCAATTACATCAAACCAAGGAAATCAAGTGTAAGAAACTCATTGGAGTTCATCCAAGGCAAGAAACCCCATTGGATTGAAGCTAGGGTTTTTTCTTCAAGGGAAAGATTATCATCCAAAACTTGCTCCTACACTATCTAAGGTAAGTGTTATGGTATTTACATGATGTTTAAGGTATTTTAAAGTTGAAACACTTGGATTGTAAAAGGATATGGAAAATGGGTCATGGAAGAGTGAATAGTGTCATTTTGAGTTATAACTTGAATTGAGTCATGATTATTGATGTGTTGTAATATGGTTATGATATAAATGATATTAAGGACATGGGATAAGCATTATATGTGAGAAAACATACTAGTATACTATGACCATGATTATGGGTGAATTGGAGTGAAATTTTGAATTGCGCATAAAATAGATGGATGACAATTGTTGTCTATGATATTGTGAATATTATATTTGATGTTTGGGAATTGATATATGATATGGAGGAAGTTGTATAAACAAAGGAAATGCTACCCAATTTTCTCTAGCTTTAGTAAGCACGTTCATATAATTGATTAGCTAATGTGAATGCGAATTCTCTTGAAGGTAGAAACGTAAGCATTGCAGGAGAACAATCAAGCGATGGAAATTGTTAAACGAAAGAGGTATGTAAGGCTAGTCCTTTCTTTCTAAGGCATTAATCATATGGTATGAATCCTACTATCTCTCTATGATTTTCCTACATATTAGGAACTATGAATCTACGAGTATAAAGAACTTCATATGAGATAAAGAAAAGAGATACGTTACGAATACGACGATACCGATGATGAATCTAAGTCTAGAAGTCATAAAGCTCATGATATGATATTCCTACAAAGCTAATGATCCTTATATGATTCCTATGGTAGTATTTTCCTTAAATCTCCATGACTTTCCTACCTTCCGGAAAACTAAGAGCTTGTGTTCATAAATAGCCATATGGGATAAGATAAGAGGTATGTTACGAATGCGGTAATGATGATGATGAGTCTAAGTATAAGGATTTCTAAGGCCTATGATATTATGGTTATACAAGGCTAATGATCCATATTACAACCAATTGATGTTGTTCATTGACTACACTCACCTTATATGCTAATTCCTTCAAGGCGAGGCATAATGCTTATGAATGCTCCATAATGGAATTCGGGGGCTCTCGACCTTATGTCACCCTGACATTGTTATAGGTTGTCTATAAGCTCTAATACGTGTCCTATGACCAATATTCTGAAAAGTTACAAGTATATGTTCATAAGGGGTTCTATATGAGATTAAGGAAAGAGATGTGCCATAGATACGATGGTAACGATGAGCCTAAGTTAGAGATGATAAAGGCTATTATGCGATATTATTATGAAGTTCCTGCTACGAATACGATGCGATTCTCATAGATTGTCTTTAAATCCAAATGTATGCTCCATGAAAGGTTATGATAAGTTTATGAGACATATGTGATGATAATGACGACGATGTTGATGTTGATGATGATAATGATGACGATGATAATAGTGATGACGCTAAAGATATTTATGGGCTTTTATGTATATATATGTGCTTATGTATGACTATTATAAAACCCTGGGCTTATAAGGCCGGGTAGAATATGTATATATTGATGTAAAGCGCGCACACCTCTGTAGTTGGGTACGAATAACCCTGAAGCCTTTGTAGGGCCAGGTAGTAATAACCCTGAAGCCTTGGTTAGCCAAGTAGTATATGATGTAAATACGTATATGCTATGATTATATATATGATGTATGTATGAAAATTACGGAAGATATGTATGTGATACTGTCGAGCCACTACGTGGCCGAATACGGATATTGTCGAGCCACTACGTGGCCGAATACGGATACTGTCGAGCCACTACGTGTCCGAATACGGATAATGATTTATGTGTGTGAGCAGATAAGATACTACGATGATGAATTATATGACATAATGATGTATACGCTATGATGATTCATGTACAACGATTATGTATATATGATATATGTATGAAATGTATTCATCCACAAAGGTCGCGCAGGTTTTGCCTTCACCTTATGACTTATGATTTCTCGACCATGTTTATTTCATTCATGCCTTACATACTCAGTACAATATTCGTACTGACGTCCGTTTTCTTTGGACGCTGTGTTCATGCCCACAGGTAAGCAGGGAGGAGACCTAGATTTGTAGAAGTCGATAAGTAGAGTGTCGAAATCACTCCATTATTCCGGAGATGCCATTGATTTATAATTTTATGTACATGTATGTTTCGGGCACGACGGGGTCCTGTCCCGTCCATATGTCTAGCATTCTAGTAGAGGCTCGTTGATACGTATGTGTGGGTAGTATGGTCTCACGATTTTGATAAGCGTATATATGTATATATGTGTGTGTGTGTATTATTTGATAGCCGAAGGGCTTACGTATATAAAGGCAATTATGTCTCTAAATGAAAAATGATTTTCATATGATTTGAGTATGAATTTGATGAATGAACGTTTAACGAGTATGATAAGTAGCAGAATGAGCGGTGCTCGGCGGATAGCCCCAGGTACCCGTCATGGCCCCTAGTCGGGTTGTGACATCCTCCGGTATGGAAAGAGTTTAGATGCTTTCCTCTGACATTATTTTCCCCAGAGGTTTGACGGGTCAAAGCTGACAAGTTCTTCAATCTCAGATAGGGGAGTATGAGTGCTCGAGTGTATAGCCTTCGGTTTAATTCATTGGCTAGGAATGCTCCATCCATGGTAGATGATATGGGAGATCGCGTACACTGGTTTGTGAGTGGTCTGAGCCCACATTTGTTTAAGGATTGCTTGATAGACTCACTTCAGGAAGGGATGGATATATCTCGTATTTAGGCCCATGCCCAGAATTTGGAAGAACAGCAGTATCCGCAAAAGGGTAAGCGTGATTCTGATAGAGGTTATAGTAAGAGGGCCAGATCTTCCGGTGCTGTTAGTGAGTTCAGAGGGGGTCAGAGACAGCAGTATTCCAGGTACTCGGGCCAGTCAGTGGTAGTGCACCTTCTTGATTTGCAGGGAAGAGATTTGACCGTCCTATTTATTTCGGACCAGGTCAGGGTTTCAACGCCTCGGGTTTCCAGTATAGGGGTGATTCTGGTCGAATGAGACCAACTTTACCCCGATGTACTTAGTGTGTCAGGCCACATTCTGGACAGTACCGCTTAGGTTCAGATGCTTGCTATGCCTGCGGTCAGACTGGCATATGATGCGTGATTGTCCATTGATCGCTGGTAGAGGTAGGGTCTAGCCCATAAGATCAGCAGCTGGTTCTTCATCGTCCATACGGCCTGTTGGACAAGGTTCGCAGGCACTAGCAGGTCGTGGTAGAGGCAGAGGGGGAGCGTCTAGTTCGAGCGGCCCTCATAACCGTATTTATACACTAGCTGGGCGACAGGATCTTGAGTCTTCCTCTGATGTTGTCATAGGTATATTATCAATATTTTCCCATAATGTATATCCATTGATTGATCTAAGTTCCACCTCGTCGTATATAACTCCTTATATTGCTGATCATATTGGGGTGAAACCTGAGCCAATCAAACTTTTTGAGGTATCTACTCCTGTTGCCGACTTAATAATAGCTAGACAAGTATATAGAAACTGTTTGGTTATATTTTGTGATCGTCATACCATGGCTGGCCTAATTGAACTAAGGATGGTAGATTTTGATGTCATTATGGGCATGGATTGGTTGGCTTCCTGTTATGCTAATGTCGATTGGAGAACAAAAATGGTTCGTTTCGAATTTCCAGGAGAGCCAGTTTTAGAACGGAAAGGTAATACAGCGTCTCCGAGAGGTAGTTTTATTTTCTATCTCAAGGCAAGAAAGATGATTGCTAAAGGTTATATATACCATTCAGTCCGGGAATTATAAGCAAAGCCGCCAACTCTTCAATCTATTTCGGTAGTGAATGAGTTTCCAGGTGTGTTTCCGGACAAGCTTCCAGGCTTTCCACCAGAACGGGTGATTGATTTTACCATTGATGTGTTGCTGGATACCAAGCCCATATCTATTCCTCCCTATAGAATGGCTTCTGTGGAATTGAAAAAGTTAAAGGAGCAACTGAAAGATCTTCTTGAAAAAGGCTTTATTAGGCCTACTTCATTACCGTGGGGAGCACCTGTGTTGTTCGTAAGAAATAAAGATGGTTCCTTGCGGATGTGTATCGACTATAAAAAGTTGAATGAGGTGACTATCAAGAACAAATACCCACTTCCAAGAATTGATGATTTATTTGATCAGTTGCAGGGTGTCAAATTGTTCTCAAAAGTAGATCTGAGATTGGGGTACCACCAAGTGAGAGTCAGGGAAGAGGATATTCTGAAGACAGCCATCAGAACGAGATATGATCATTACAAGTTTCGGGTAATGTTGTTTAGATTGACTAACACCCCAGCGGTATTCATGAACTTGATGAATAATGTATTCAGGTCTTTCCTAGATCTATTTGTGATTGTGTTCATCGATGATATCCCGATATATTCTCGATCGGAAGCAGACCATGCAAAACATTTACGTACTGTTCTTAGAATTCTTCAGACTCGGGAGTTAAGTGCAAATTTTCAAAATGTGAGTTCTTGTTGAATTCAGTAACTTTTATGGGGCATAGCCAATGGTATTCGAGTGGAACCCAGAAGATTGAAGCTGTAAAGACTTGGCCAAGGCCTACAACACCTATGAAGGTTCATAGTTTCCTGGGGTTGGCCGGTTACTACAAAATATTTGTAGAGGAATTTTCTTCTATTTCTGCACCCTTAACTAAGCTAACTCAAAAATCAGCAAAATTTCTAATGGACTGACGCTTGTGAGCGCAGTTTTCAGGAGCTGAAAGATAGATTGACTTCGGTTCCGATCTTAACACTTCTAGAAGGATCAGAGGGATATCTTGTTTATTGTGATGCTTCTGGTGTTGGGTTGAGTTGTGTATTGATGCAACACGGTAAGGTTATTGCCTATGCTTCAAGCCAACTGCAGAAACACGAGAAAAATTAACTGACCCATGATCTAGAGTTAGCAACAATTATTCATGCATTGAAGATGTGGAGACATTATTTATATGGTATTCATGTTGATATTTATATAGATCATAAGAGCCTCCAATATATCTTTAAACAAAAGGAGTTGAATTTACGACAGATGCGGTGATTGGAGTTGTTAAAATATTATGATGTTAGTATTTTATATCATCCTGGAAAGGTGAATATAGTAGTTGATGCTCTTAGCCTCAAATCCATGGGTAGTGTATGTGATGTTTAGCTGGAGAAGAAGGAGTTAGCTCTTGAGCTTAATAAGCTAGCTAGCCTAGGAGTTCGCTTGATGGACGCGAGCAATGCGGGAGTTATGGTTCATAATTAAGCTGTTTCATCATTAGTAGTGTAGGTGAAGAAGCGCCAATATGAGAACACCATGTTAATTCATTAGAGAGATACACTTCCTTAGAAGAAGAAGTCACCATTTGAGATTTCTGCAGAGGGCGTTCTCAGGTGTCAAGGCAGGTTATGCATTCCTGATGCTGCAGGGTTACGTTGACAGATTCTGTAAGAAGCCCATCATTCCCGTTATTATGTTAACCCAGGAGAGACAAAGATGTACCATGATCTCAAATTGATATATTGGTGGGATGGAAAAAAGAAAGATATAGCAGAGTTCGTAGTTCAATGTCCTAACTGTCAGCAGGTAAAGACTGAGCATTAAAATCCTTATGGATTGCTGTAAGCTATGGATATTCCAACTTGGAAATAGGGAGTGACTGATATGGACTTCATTATAGGATTACCTCGTTCTCAGCGTAAGTATGACTCTATATGGGTAATTGTGGACAGACTTACGAAGTCAGCTCATTTTCTACAAGTCAGACTACGTACTCAACAGAAAATTATGCAAAGTTATATGTTAAAGAGATAGTACGACTTCATGGTGTTCCAGTATCCATTATCACTGATAGAGGAGCACAATTTACAGCTAATTTCTGGAAGTCCTTTCAAGAAGGTTTGGGAACTTAGGTGAGACTTAGCACAACATTTCATCGACAGACTGATGGGCAAGCTGAGCGTACTATTCAGACCCTCGAAGATATGCTACGAGCATGTGTATTAGACTTCACAGGTAGTTGGGATGATCAATTTCCGCTCATTGAGTTTGTATACAATAACAGTTATCATTTCAGCATCCAAATGGCCCCGTATGAGGCTCTGTATGGGCGGAAGTGTACATCACCAATCGGATGGTTCGAAGTAAGGGAGACAAAGTTAGTGGGGCCAGATTTAATCTAGTAAGCAGTGGAGAATATCAAGCTTATCCAAGATTGGTTATTGATATCCCAGAGCCGATAGAAGTCTTATGTGGACAATCGCCATCGAAATATGGAATTCCAAGTTAATGATTAGGTATTCTTGAAGGTGTCGCCTATGAAGGGTGTGATGAGATTTGGTAAGAAGGTCAAGCTTAGTCCTCGGTATATTGGGCCTTACAAGATTGTACTCAAGGTAGGCCAAGTGGCTTATGAGTTAGATCTGCCTTCAGACTTGGGGTCAGTCCATCCAGGTTTTCATATGTCAATCCTTCGCAAGTGCATTGGAGATCCTTCTAGAATTATGCCTGTAGATGATGTCCAAATTACTGAGAAGCTGTCCTATTAAGAAGTACCCATTCCCAATCTAGATCGACAAGTTCTAACACTCAGAACTAAAGATGTAGCTTCGGTTAAAGTTCTGTGGAAAAACAATAACAGGGAAGAAATGACTTGGGAAGCTCAGGAGGATATGAAGTCCAAGTATCCACATTTATTTCCACCCCAAGAAGAGCTTCAGGAAGAGACCCCAATGTCCTCAGGTATGTAATGCTTTTTTTGATGATTTTTTGGTCGTGTATGGCATTTATTGATACTGTTATTGTAGCCCGATGGGGGATTGTATATTTTTGGTTGTTCTGACAGGACGGTAGTGGTACAGTTAAACTCTGGCGAAATTTCTGTAGAATCCTTAAGAGTTTAACATTCGAGGACGAATGTTCTTAAGGGGGAAGGAATGTTACACCTTGGAAACCTTGTGTTGATCGCATTATGAATGGAATAACGTAAGTCTAAAGTGGACATGAAGCCTTTATAAGGTTAAGAAAGGTACTTGATAATTTTAAGTGTATACCTTAAGGTTCCAGAGTCATATGAGGCGATTGAAGTAAGTTCGTCGGAAAAAAGTTGAGGCTGAGTCATGTTTGGAAAGCTTTCATATCATGTGAGTTATACATTGATTAGCATCACTTTTATATAGGACCCCTTAGACGGTTAATGAAGTTCTAGACAAGTACCAAGAAGGTTCCATAAGGATTAGAGGTCGAACGAATCGAAAAGAACGCATTTTCGCGAAATCGGGGAAAATAGGCAGTGAGCGGTCGCACACTCAGTGTGCTGAGCCGCATAGTGGTTGCCAACTTTCCAAATTGGCTGGCCTCACTACCCAAAATCATCCCCACACTCAGTGTGTTGCCGCAGACTCAGTGTGCTAGGCCGCATACTCATCGCCAAGTGGGTCAGGGGTGATTTTGCCACCTTTTTAAATCCCAAATGACTGCAACTTCATTGCCAACTTTCCGTACTTATTTCCCCACCTTTCTAAAGGCTTCCTAAGAGTTCTTTGATATGATCATAAATGGCACAAATGACCCAACTACTCAAACTTCTCCAAGGATTTGTGTTGGAAGCGGATTCCTGGAGGATGAAGTCATTAGAGGGCCTTCAAGCTATGGGAGAAGAAGTCATGAGTCCAAGGCCTAAGGCTTGCCTCTTAAAGTGGCTGCAATTTCAAGCTTGGGTGATTCAATGCTGAAAATGGCTATTTGCGCAAAGGGCTATTTGTGCAAGTGGCTACTTTGTGCAAGAAGGGTTATGATTGCAAGAAGGCCATGCATGCAAGGTTGATTAGAGGTCCATCTATGCAAGGAGGGACGTTTTTGGCCATTTAAGGCCAATTCTTGAATTGAAGACTACAATAAGAAGACTAGCCAACCAAGGCCCTTACTTCATTAAGGGTAGCATTGTAATTGCCTATTAGTCTTCTTTACTTAGCTTATATATATAGCTTGTCTTTCATTTCATTAGGAAGACTTTGATGATGAATATTTGAGAGATACTTATACTTTGAGTGATAGATTATTAGGTAGAATCTAGTGTTAGTTTAGTCATATGATGGTGGATTCCATTGTTGGTTGTAGAACGTTTTATTTCCAATGAATTCATGAAGATTGTTCATTTGTGGATTTAAAGTGAACTTCTTGCTTTGATTCATATTGCTTTGGTTCTTTTGGGTGTTTGAATTCAAATTAGAAGGGTTTAGGTTTAATATAAAGATTCGTCTATAGAATTCCCCTATTCGGGTCAAGTATCTATCCCTCTATTTCTCATCCCTTTTCTTCGTATACCTTTAATTTTTTGCGTTTGAATGGATTTGGTTTCATCCCCAAATTGATTCGTTATCATTTGGTATCAAAGCAAGGTAGAGGGGTCATTCCATTGACTCTTCAATCCTTGATCTACAATAGTCAAAAGAAAAAATCAAAAATCAAGAAAAAATTGAAAATCAGGGTTTTGATATTTGCTTGTTGGATTTGAGATTGAATATGTGTTTATTGCTATCTAAAATCTCTAAATCCGAAGTTTGGAGTGGTTTGGTGAAGATTGGAGCATTTCACCATTGTTAGGGTTTTAAAGCTCTTGAAGAACTTAGGAAAAAAGGGTGTTCTTCGATTTTGAGTTTGATTTGAGTGTTGTTGAGGTGAAATACATCTAAATTCGAAGTTTGAGGTCATTTGGGTGGGTTTTGAAGTTTTCACCATTGAAGCTTCAGCAAAGTTTGAAGAACTCAAAGTTGGTTTAGTTGATTGAGGTTAAATTGGAGGTTAATTCTTATTGGGATTTGTTCTCTAGGTGAAAGGGAATCAAGATCTGAAATTTGGTGAAAAAATAAGTCGATTTGGAGGTGAATTGGATTTTGGGTGTTTTTCATGTTCTTGAGCATCTTCATATTGACGAAGAAGACCAAAGGGTGAGTTTGGTCCAAAATTATTTTCCCAAAGTTGTCAAAAGTTGTTTTTCCAGCCCAAAAGGGAAAGATCAAAGGTTGAGTGGGCCCAATACATGAGCAAAAATCACAAAAATAATTTGGCCCAAAGTTCGAGAAAATTCATCAATGAAGTAATTATACAGTGCAACTTTACAGACCGTAAAAGATTTACGGCCGTAAAACTTGGCGTAAATTGGTTCCATAAAGCATATTTGTGGAGAAACTTTCACGGTACAAAAATACGGTCTGTAAAAAGAATACGGACCGTAAAATACACTCCTGAAATGCACTTTATGCTTTCACTTGCGGGCCCGCTTTGGCCCTTTGCAGGGTCCCATTTCATGCCATGAACAACACATATGCGAAGTCTCAACCCCTGATTCCACCTGCATGTTTCCGAAATTGTGTTCCATTTTCGTTCTTTAACCCGGTTTCATCTCATTTTCGTTTCTAAGTTTCATAAGGTACTTCTCAATCTTTTATTTGATCTTCCAAGCTGATTAACACTGGTAATTGACCTTACTTAGCTGTTGATTAGTTATAGAGTCCTTAGTTTCATTTGATGCCAATTCTTTCAAGCTTTTCTCATTTTAATATCATTGAAACTTCTTAGCTCAAGTCCTTTCATTTAATCGAGTCATCCGTCATTTAATTAACAAGCATCTATTCTTCCACAAAGATTAGCAACCTTGTGAATTGATTTGGATAAGCGGTTCTTGACCAACATTGGAAAAAGCTTTAGGTTGAGAGGTAAGCTTGAGTGCAAATACGAGTGACGTGAGGACCTTTACTACTACCATTGTTTGCTCGTTTTATAGGTACAATGAGGGAAGTCATAAGGAGAAGAAGATATAAGGATGTCTTCCGTAGCCTCGGGATCTTATGGAGATGATTTTGAAGGTTATGCCTCCAGCAATGGAGGATATGACTATGAGGGTGACGGAGGCTATGAGGGAGTTGAGAAGAGGTATGACCATGATAGTGGGCATTACTATTCTTACAATGAATATGATGGTGATAGTGCTCATAGACCAAATGAAGAATATGGTCGATATGATCATAACCCGTATGAGGGTGAAGAATACTACTCCGAGGGCAATTGCGAGGCAACACCTCATGAAGTTTATGAAGAAGAAGAAGGAGTAAATGAGTACGAAGAAGAGTCCTATGGTGGATAAGAACATGAAGAGTCTCATCCTACACACGATGGACATGGGGTTGAATTGAGGTATGCTCCTTCCTCATACTTTCGATATGAACCACTGGGAATTGAGACTCGAGCCCGAGTTTTGGAGATAGAAAGTGTCCTACCCCGTGTGCAATGGTACCAGCAGGAATTTCTGGTGATTTACAGGATTAGAAGTTGAACGAATCGAATCGATGCGATCTGAACCGGATTGGAAAAGTCTGCAGGCACCGGTCATGATCGACGGGTCGTCGAACCTGTCAACGGACCGTCATTGTGCGGCGTCGACAGGGTTCCATAGCCTTGCATTCTGCAGGCGCAGGTCGACGAGCACGTCGACTGATTGTCAACACGTCGACGGGTCGTTGACCCGCTCGTCGAACCGGACCACTGAAGCATTTAATTCTCTGAGTTTAAATACGTGGTCCACGACTTTATGTCTTATTTCTGTCATTCCCAGATCAGAAAACCCAAATATTTTTCTCTCCCAATATTTATGGCATAGTAGTGAAGATTTGACAAGACCCGGACCCCGTAAACCCGAGCTTGTGAAGACGAAGGTTGTTTCTAGGGTTCTCCAAGAATGGAAAGCTTAGGGAGTTCATCTTGACCCCTCAAGGTATGTAAATGATTCCTACCCTTTAATTTGAGTTTGCTATCAAGAGATTAGTGATTTTATGTAAAGAAAGGGTATTTGTGGAAGTGATAGATTGATGAAGGGTAAGGTAGTGGTCCTATCCTTTCTACAGCTTCCATTCCAGTAGAGGTCTGTAGACAGTTGTATGTAGTAGTCAGAAGATGTAGCCTTATCGGCTTATATTCTTTTGTGGACAGAATATATAGCAGACTAGTTGGCTTGCACTATTCTTCCAAATGTTGTATTTATATATATATGCAGATTGTACAGAGTTTCGATGTTTCCTCTTTATAAGATTAGTTTGTTCCATTTATGGGCTATTAATGTTCAGCATATTTCATATAAGTGTTTAGGGGTGTTTGGTCGCTAGAGGTCAGACTCCCGTCACGGCTCATCGGGTTGGGTCGTGACAGAAGTGGTATCAAAGAAGTTCCGTCCTACGGTTTTCTACAGATCGTGTCTAGTAGAGTCTTGTTTATGGGCATGTTGTGCACCACACATATAAACAGGAGGCTACAGGACATTTAGGATGATGTCATTCTTTCTCTCCTAGATTTTGCGATAGAGCCATGTGTTAGGCGTTCGCTTTCTGATGAATTTTTATTATTTCAGCAATGCCTCCCAAGAAAGCTACAGCTGCCAGAAAGGAAAGAAAGCCACAGGAGAGGCCACTAGCCGTACTCAGCAGGCCACTAGGGCTCAGGATGAGATTCAGAGTGAGCGCCCGTCTGAGACATCGCATACACCGCCTCCAACACCCACCCCTGTTCTTTAGCCAGATGCACCAGGCCAGGATGTGTAGGATGTTGTACAGTTATTGACCAGATTAGTAGCCGCTAAGGCTCAGCGGCAGGGAGCTTGTAGTTCTTAGGGTTAAGACCTTTCTTGAGTTAGATCCTCCAGAATTTTCACGGATAAAGCAGAATATGGATCCCCAGGATTTCATTTATGGTATGCAGAGGACCTTGAGGGTTATGCATGCAAGTGAGGTTGAGGCGGTGGAGTTAGCTTCATATAGACTTCGTGATAATGCAGTACCGTGGTATCAGACTTGGGAGTTATCTAGGGAAGAGAATGCCCCTCCAACTGTATGGCGAGAGTTCGCAGCTGCTTTTATCCGCCATTATTTGCCTCCTGAGGTTAGGCGAGCCCGAGTTGACAAATTTCTACGTATTGAGCAGGGCAGCATGAGTGTCCAAGAGTACTGTGTGCATTTCGATTCTATGGCTAGATATGCCCCAGCCATGGTGGCTGAGATGGAGGAAAGAGTTCACCGCTTTGTGGATGGTTTAGGGCCATAGTTGATAGATGCTTGTATGACTGCTGCATTACAGCCAGGCATGGATATCTCCCGTATACAGGCATATTCACAAAATCTAGAAGATCTCAAGCGTCAGATGGGGGTAGAGTGTGACCGTGACCGAGTCCATGGTAAGAGGGCTAGATCTTTCGACATTAGAAGTAAGTCCAGGGGAGGACAGAGGCAGCAACATTCCCAGTATTCATATCATTCGGTAGGGAGTGCACCTCTGCGTTTTTCAAGCCCGAGGTTTGATCGGTCTTCCTATTCCGGAGCGGCCTAGAGTTCTAGAGCATCAAGCTCCCAGTACAGACCAGAGTCAGGATAGATGAGGCCACCCTCACCACGGTGTGCCCAGTGTGGTAGGTTACATATTGGGCGGTGCCGATTGGGATCGAATGCCTGTTATTCTTGTGGCCGACCAGGTCATATGATGAGGAATTGTCTGTTAGGAGGTGGCATGGGCACTGTTCAGCCTATAGGGTCTATAGGTGGTTCTTCTTATTCTGTAGTGCGTCTTTCGGGGCAAGATTTTAAGCCACTGACAGGGCGAGGTAGGGGAGGAGTGGAGCGTCCAGCTCGAGTGGTCCTCAGCACCGCGTATATGCATTAGTTGGTAGGCAGGATCGCGATACGTCCCCTGATGTTATCACAGGTATATTATCAGTTTCCTCCTATGATGTGTATGCATTGATCGATCCAGGATCTACTTTTTCATATGTTACTCCATTTGTCACTGGTAAGTTTGGGGTAGAACCCTAGTCGATTAACCATTTGAGGTGTCTACGCCAGTTAGCGATCCGGTCATAGCTAAGCGAGTATATCGGGGTTGTGTTGTTATAGTTTGTGACCGCCGCACTGTAGCGGATTTGATTGAGCTAGATATGATTGATTTTGATGTTATTATGGGCATGGACTGGTTAGCTTCTTGTTATGCTAATGTTGATTGTAGAGTAAAGATAGTTCGATTTTAGTTTCCCGGTGAGCCAGTCCTAGGGTGGAAGGGTAATGCTGCTTCGCCTAGAGGTGGTTTATTTCCTACCTTAAGACAGAGAATATGATCAGAAAAGGGTATATTTTTCACCTAGTTCGAGTTCAAGATGTGCAAGCAGAGTCGCCGACTCTTCAGTCTGTCCCTGTGGTTAGTGAGTTCCCTGAAGTATTTCCAGATGATCTTCTAGGCATTCCCCCAGAAAGGGAGATGGACTTTGCTATTGACCTATTGCAAGACACTCAGCCAATATATATTCCTCCTTATAGGATGGCACCTGCGGAGTTGAAGGAACAATTGAAAGATTTGCTCGAGAAGGGCTTTATCAGGCCTAGTACGTCACCATAGGGAGCGCCGGTGTTATTTGTGAGAAAGAAGGATGACTCTTTGCGAATGTGTATTGATTATAGGCAATTGAATAAAGTGACTGTAAAGAATAAGTATCCGCTCCCGAGGATTGATGATCTATTTGATCAGTTGCAAGGTGCCAAATATTTCTCGAAGATAGACGTAAGATCAGGATATCACCAAGTTAGCATCAATGAAGAAGACTGTCACGACCCAACTCTGTAGGCCGCGACTAGTGTCCGTGCTGGACAGCCAGACGTACCCGATAACCTAAATTAGTAAAATGACAGAATATATCAAATATAAAAGTCACTTGACGTTAGTAATTAGCATAAAAGAACCGACACAGTACATGGAGGCCAATGAGGCTGTCACGGATCGTATCATACCCGAACATATACAGAACCCACACAAGTATATCTACAGACCTCTACAGATCATAACATAATCATAAGACGGGACAGGGCCCCGTCATACCCCTGAATAGCATACATATATATAATAGCGGCAAACTGTACCAATATACAGGCTCTGAACAAAAGAGCGCTCCCAATATAGCAGAATAGATGTCCTAGGCAGGCGGTCAGCAAATCTGTCTTCTGTACCTGCGCGACATGAAAACGCAGCCCCCGAAGAAAGGGGGTCAGTACGAAATATGTACTGAGTATGTAAAGCACAGAACGTAGTAAACAAAGTCATAATCAGAACAGAAGGTATAGAAAATAGACAGAATATCCAGATTAGCAAAATATTGATCATAAAGCATAAATAGTATTTGTTGAAAACATATGTCGTACCTGGTCCCAATACGGAACAAGATCATAACCGAAATAGGACTTACAGAGAAGTGAGTGTGACATCCGAAGTATCAAATGCATATTTTCAAAACATGAGGAGTGTGTTCAGAAACATACAGCATATCATATCCGGCCCCTGTCAAGGGCTCGACAAACAGAACGTGGCCACCCCCCGACGCTGGTGCCACCATACATACGGAACAGAGTAGGGGGATAACCCCGTAACATAACATATCATATCAGATGGCCATATCAGATCATAGCATATCAGAATATGTGTACATGGCACAGCATACTCCAAAACCCATGTACATATATACCTGCCCCCTCACATCGAGGCACGGCGAACAATGCAGTGGAATACGCTTGACAACATATCCTGGCCCGGGCTCAGTGTGGGAAACATTGAGGCATCCACGAATGGAGTAGTGAGAGACTAAATGCAATAAAAATAACGTAGATTTCCAGAGACTCAATGAGGCATATCGAATGACAAATCAAATCAACAAAGTCGGACGGAATCATAGCAAGTGTATGTCATATGTCATAATGAGTTACGGAAGAATAATCCTCCTGAAATCTTTTTCATATTCCAAAATAGCTTACCAAACTCGAGGGAGTTAGCAAACGATTTTCCTTAGTAGTTGAAAGAATAGTTACAACGTTTCATTTTATATTGTTCGATAATAAGGCAATAGTACAAATAGAAGCTAAGCGGGAATAGTGGGAGACTAAATGCAACCCAACATATCATAGCTTTACATAGACCCAATAAACTATTTAAGATAACTATCATTAGTAGTTGGAAAAGTAGTTAGGACGTTTCCTTGAAAATCGCTTGAAATCAAGTCACAAATTACCATAAGGGTAAAATCGAAAATAGTGGGCCCACCTAGGGACAAACAAAGCGGCGGGCTCAAATTACGTATATTAAGCTTATGGGGTCACCTACAGAGGACTTAGGGGTATTCCATAGCTTTCTAGGCAGTTTGGAGAAACTTGCATAATTTTTCAATAAAGCATGCTTAAGGGGTTCAATTCTATTGGACGAAAAAGGAGTATTTTCAAATGCGGATTCCGATGGGCAGAATGTCTTCCGAGGTGCAAATCCAATCCTAGTACACCTAGGACATGCCAAAAGAAGAATCGGGGTAGCTTTACATACCTTTTACGCACTTTACGCCTTTCCAAGTTCACTTCCCGTTCCGTCCAAAATCTGCAAATGGTCACATTTACCAAATGTTAACCATAAGGGTTTAGGCTTAAATCTCAAGTCAACACTTTTCTACAGAAATTTGGGCAGCATTTCCCCTATACATATAGCATCCCCGAGAATTCAACTCGGCCAAAATAGTCAACAACAACCCAACAACAACACCAACCATAACACCAACTATGACAAAACATACAATATGGCACAACTAACCTTCTTTCCGACATAATGTCATACCCTTCATTCAAACTTCATATTTTCAAATCAATACCAACATTCTCGTATTCATTACTAATTAAGATCATTACAACACAATTTAGAAGCATTTCATATCATTTCTACAAAATATTCATGAGACATACATAATATACAAACTTCCCGCCAAAGTCATAATTCATCCAAAACTTCTAATCTTTGGCATACACATTCATGACATGTTTCCATATTTCAAGTTCATCAACAATCATCATAGTTTGCACCTTAACAACTCCATTCCCATAATGTCATAAAATCATACTAAAACGACATAAACTTCAACATTCCATTTTAATGCAAACTTACATCATTTCATCTTTACTTACATTGCAAGAATCACAACAACACAACTAACATGTTAAGCAAAAGTGATTCATTCCCATTCCAATTTTAATACCACACGGCCAACATTCCATTCTTCCAACTTCCATCAAATTCATTCAACTTTCATTCTCACTATGAATTCCATCCTACACATAACTAGAATACAATATAAATTTCAACTTATCACATGTATACATTAATACACACACACGGCCACACATAGCTATGCACACCCACTTTGCAAACTTCCATATTTTCATGAATTCTACTCATTTCCATACACTACAACACAAAAACAAACCTTCATAACATAATAACTTGGGATAAATTCTTACCTTTTTCTCCAATCTTCTTCACTCAAACATGTTGCCATATTGAAGGAATAAATGCTCTTTCTCCCCAAACAATTGCACCAAGTTGTAGAGGATACTCAATTTAGTAGGAAAATCACAAGATACAAATTTTTGGGACAAGATTTTTTAGGGTCAATTTCTCCAAGCCATGGCCGTGACCCTCTCTTTCTCTTTGCTCTTCTTTAGTTTGTTGTTTCTCTCTTTCTTTGCTTCATGAATATTCTAATAGATATGGACTACTTATATAAATTTTTTGCACATGGAAAAAATTAATTAAAACTTGGGTTGGGCCATAGTGCATGGCCGACCACCCCATCTCTTTTTGGGCCTCATTTTGCTCTTTTATTTTGAGCCCAATTAATGATAATTCTCGTTTTGTAATTCCCGAAACTAATTTCCAAAATTCCAATTTTTGCCCTTGGCCTTCCTCCGTATTTCCACATCAATATTTTTCATGAACAACACACATATGTGAATTCAAGTCAACATGTGACCTTATTCCTTACAAATCACAATCATTTCGAATTTTCGCGAATACGCGAAAATACGGGTTATAACAAAGACATCTCGAAGATGGCATTCCGAACTAGATATGGCCACTATGAGTTCCGTGTTATGTCGTTCGGGCTAACTAATGCCCCAACCGTATTCATGGATTTGGTGAATCGTGTATTCAGGCCCTTTCTAGATTTGTTTATGATTGTGTTCATAGATGATATTCTGGTTTATTCGCCGTCGAAGGCCGACCATGCAGAACATCTGCGGACAGTGCTTGGGCTTCTTCGAGGTAAAGAGTGGTATGCCAAGTTTCCGAAGTGTGAGTTCTTGTTGAATTTTTTGTCTTTTCTGGGTCACATTATTTCAAAAGAAGGTGTTAGAGTGGATGCCCAGAAGATTGAGGCTATGAAGAATTGGCCAAGGCCCACAGCACCAACGGAGATACGTAGTTTCTTGGGCTTGGCAGGTTACTATAGAAGGTTTGTAGAAGGATTTTCCTCTCTTTCATCCCCATTGACCAAATTGACTCAAAAATCAATTAAGTTCCAATGGACAGACGCTTGTGAGCAGAGCTTTCAGACGTTGAAGGACAAGCTAACTTCAGCACCAGTTTTGACTCTTCCAGAAGGAGCAGAAGGCTATGTGGTATATTGCGATACTTCAGGTGTTGGATTGGGCTGTGTATTGATGCAACACAGTAAGGTTGTCGCCTATGCTTCTAGGCAGTTGAAGAAGAACGAGAAGAATTATCCAACCCACGATCTTGAGTTGGCAACAGTGATTCATGCCTTGAAGATATGGAGGCACTACTTGTACGGTGTCCATGTTGATATATATACTGATCATAAAAGTCTCTAGTACATTTTTATGCAGAAGGATTTGAATTTGCGTAAGAGGCGATGGTTAGAGAGGTTAAAAGATTATGATGTGGATATTTTGTATCATTCCGGGAAGGCTAATGTGGTAGCCGATACCCTCAGTCGTAAATCTATTGGTAGCTTGTCTCACGTATTGCCAATGAGAAGAGAAATGGTCCGTGAGGTTCATCGATTGGCTAGCCTTGGAGTTCGATTGCTAGACGCAGGTGATGCAGGAGTTACTGTACAAGACACAACGGTATCATCCTTGGTAGTTGAGATAAAGGAGCGTCAGTACGAGGATTCTATTCTAGTTCATTACCGAGATACAACCCATCAGAAAGAAAAGACACCCTTTGTGACCACAGGTGATGGGGTACTCAGATATCGAGGTAGATTATATGTCCCTAGTGTTGCAAGACTCCGTCAGCAGATTATGGGAGAGGCACATTACTCCCTCTATTCTATTCATCCAAGCTCAACAAAGATGTACCATGATCTCAAGGAAGTTTAATGTCGATCAGTGTCCAAATTGTCAGCAAGATAGAATAGAGCACCAGAAGCCTGGAGGTCTATTACAGGCTATGCAGATTTTAACATGGAAGTGGGAGGTAATTAATATGGACTTTATTATAGGGTTTCCCCGTACTCAGCGGAAGTGTGATTCGATATGGTTCATAGTTGATAGGCTCACAAAGTCAGCTCACTTTCTGCCTATCAGAACTACT
This sequence comes from Lycium barbarum, assembly GCF_019175385.1. NCBI lineage: Eukaryota > Viridiplantae > Streptophyta > Magnoliopsida > Solanales > Solanaceae > Lycium > Lycium barbarum. Next base: position 68,633,600 of record NC_083339.1, read on the forward strand.
TATGCAGCCGAGGATTATGCGAGGCTTTATCTTAAGGAAATTGTACGACTCTATGGTGTTCCTTCAGCCATTATTTCAAATAGGGGAGCACAGTTCACAGCCAGATTCTGGAAGTCCTTCCAGCAGGGATTGGGGACTCAGGTGAGTCTTAGCACCGCATTCCACCCACAGACAGATGGACAAGTAAAGCGTACTATACAGACCGACGTAAGCTAGAGTTCAAGATGGGCGACTGGGTGTTCCTGAAAGTTTTGCCTATGAAGGGAGTGATGAGTTTTGGTAAGAAGGGTAAGTTGAGCCCTCGATATATTGGGCCATATAAAATCATCCGTATTGTGGGCACAGTGCCATACGAACTAGAATTGCCTTCTGAGCTAGAATCGGTACATCCAATATTTCATGTATCAATGCTTCGTAAGTGTATCGGAGATCCTTCAAGAGTTGTACCAGTAAATGATATCCAGGTGATCCAGCAGTTATCATACGAAGAGACTCCAGTGGCTATATTGGACAGACAGGTCCGTCGGTTGCGAACCAAGGAGGTAACCTCTGTTAAAGTCTTGTGGAGAAATAGAAATGTTGAAGAAATGACTTGGGAAGTGGAAGAAACAATGAAGATTAAGTACCCGCATTTGTTCCCAGGAGTACAGGAGGTGCAGTCGGAGGCATCACTTTTCTCAGGTATTATTTGATTTGAGTTATCGTGATTGGTCGTGTGAGGCCCTAGCATTGCATGTTATAGTATGTGGCCTTGTGAGGCATTATTTTGGGTTGTTGTGTACAGGACAGATTGGTATAAGTACAGGGAAAACTATGCCAAAATTTTCATAACCCAGGATTGTTCGAACATTGGAGGACGAATGTTCCTAACGGGGGAAGAATGTTACACCCCTCGTCTTCGTAGTGGTAGAACTTATGATTTCCTAGTTGGGTATGCCTTTGGATTTGAGACCCGAACCCTGGTTTTGGAGATAGAAAGTGTCCTACCCCATGTGCAATGGTACCAGCAGGAATTACTGGTGATTTACAGGGTTAGAAGTTGAACGAATTGAATCGACGCGATCTGAACCGAATTTGAAAAGTCTGCAGACGCCAGTCATGATCGATGGGTCGTCCAACCTGTCAATGGACTGTCATTGTGCGGCGTCAACAGGGTTCCGCAGCCCTGCATTCTGCAGGTGCAGCTCGACGAGCACGTCGACGGGTCGTCGACCTGCTCGTCGAATCGGACCACTGAAGCATTTAATTCTCCGAGTATAAATACGTGGTCCACGACTTTATGTCTTATTTCTCTCATTCCGAGATCAGAAAAACCCTAATATTTTTCTCTCCCAACATTTATGGCATAGTAGTGAAGATTTGACAAGACCCGGACCCCGTAAACCCGAGCTTGTGAAGAAGATGGTTGTTTCTAGGGTTTTCTCTAAGAATGGGAAGCTTAGGGAGTTGAAGTTAAAGTGATTCTTGGGATTCTTGACCCCTCAAGGTATGTAAATGATTCCTACCCTTATATTTGAGTTTGCTATCAAGAGCTTTAGTGATTATAGGTAAAGAGAGGGTATTTGTGGAAGTGATAGATTGATGAAGGGTAAGGTAGTGGCATGAGACTATTTTAAAGAAATGATTAGGGGTGGATTTACGTGTATTTGGATATATATGGGCGCTATCATTGTAAGCTTATAAAGGAGATGTTCGTCTATGATTCGTTAAGCTTTATACATGCTTGGGGATGATTAGTAAGCAAAGCAAGTAGCCTAATTAAGGCTTATGATATCTTAATTATAGATTTACAAGTTCAAGAAGTAGAAGTTGGGAGATTTGATATACGTCAAGGTATGTTAAGGTTTTCCCTTTCTTTCATTTTGGCATGATCCTATGATATGAACTGATAACGAGTAAGAGAGTTTCCATATTACTCTATTCTTATAAGTACTAAGAGAAATACAGTTTTGATGTTCCCGTACCCCGGCTATGGTATTTCCCCATATTCATACCATGTGATTTCTTGTCCTAGTAGTATGAGTCCAGTAAGACCCATGAGAGGCAAACTGTCATTTTATTATTTTAAGAATCCTGTCGTTCAGTTCTACTTGTACTATGCATTCACTTTCAGTTCTCAGGGGTACAGTGAAAGGCACACTTGACAGGGGGTGAGGGTGTGACCTATGATATTACGTTCTATATGACAAAGGCACACTTGACAGGGGGTGAGGGTGTGACCTATGATATTACGTTCTATATGACAAAGGAACACTTGACAGGGGGTGAAGGTGTGGCCTATGAGTGGTCCATGAGTGGCCTATAATGTTGCAGTACATACATGAGAAAGGCACAATTGACAGGGGGTGAAGGTGTGGCCCGTGATGTGACAATGAGGTGTGCACGTACTATATATATATATATATATATATATATATATATATATGAAACGACTATCTGCATAAATCTGTATTAACTAGTATCTATCTGCATCTGACTGAATCTGTTTGTCGGGAAGTATGGTCATTCAGCTTATTAGATCAGATCTTATTTATGATAGCTATATATATATATATATATATATATATATATATATATATATACGTTGTCTTTATGCTTTAAATATTCAGTACATTATCCGTACAGACTCCCCGTTGCTCGGGGGACCACGTTCATGCCCGCAGGTACAGGTAGACAGGGAGGTGGTCCAGCTTAGTAGGACCCTTATCCTGCAGCGATCAGTCCACTCCATTCGATCCGGAGTTGCAGTCTATTGTGGTTGGCCATTCTTTTGAGATGTATATAGATGGGTATGACTGTTACACCTTGGAAATTTCATGTCGTCGCATAGTGAATGAACAAATGCGAGCTTGAGGGTAATAGGAAGTGCTTAAAACAATAAGACGAATATTTGGTGGTCTTAGAATGCGTATGTTAAAGATCTTGAAGTTATATGAATTGGTGGAATAAGGATTGATGAGGATAAGTGGAGTATAAGTGAGGTTTAGAAAAGATTCTGTAAATTATTGTCTTAAGGATTGTTTGGAAAGGTCTTGAGGACGTGTTATAGGGATGTTTAGATCATTAATGAAGTATTAAACACGTGTTAAGAAGGTTGTCTAAGGATTGGAGACCAAACGAAACGACGAGAACAACTTCGGGAAAACTGTGAGTTCCACGACCATGTTATACGGCCCGTGGAATATTATACAGACCGTATATTGGTCCGTATAACCCAACAACAACGAAGTGTTCTGTCACGACCCAACCCCGTGGGCCATGACTAGTGCCCGAGCTAGACACCCGTATGTACCTGTCAAACATAATCGAACTGATACTATAGGTCCTCAATCAATCACAACGTAATAACATACGTAAGCCGACGAGGCTACCATTGTATATACTTTCATTCCACGCAAGCCGACAAGGCTACCACTACATATCAGAATATTACGCAAGCCGACAAGGCTACCACTACGAAACGATGATATATGCAAGCCGGCAAGGCTGCTACAACAGAACAATAATATATGCAATCCGGCAAGGCCGCCACAACAAAACGATAATATATGCAAGCCGGCAAGGCTGCTACAGCGCTAGAACATCCATAATGACCATATAGGCACAACTGACCACATCTAAACACAACCCACATACACGTCTACAGACCTCTAAGAGTATCAACAGTAACATATGACGGGACAGGGCCCCGTCGTACCCCTGAACAAAAACATATACATATATACATATCAGGAAGTCTGTACCAAAATCTAGGCTCCGGAACGACGGAGCTCTCCAAGACAGCAGAAAGGAAATCCTAAGCTGGCGGATTACCAAAGCGAGTATCTGCACCTGCGGGCATGAAACGCAGCCCCCCCGAAGAAAGGAGGTCAGTACGGAATATGTACTGAGTTTGTAATGCATGAAATACAGTAGAAGGATCATAACTGAAATAAGGAGTACAGGAAACAAGTACAACGTTCAGAATACCAAAACACTTGCCTTTGAAACATAAATCATGCATGTCAATATCATATATCATATACATATATACGGTACCAAGCCCTCTAGTGAGAGACTCGGTGAATAAAGTCATCATATGCCCTCCTGGCCGCCATAACATGTCATCATATCATCATATCGTCATATCATCATATCATCATATATATGTATATATACCGTACTCGGCCCTCTAGGGAGAGACTCGGTGAACAATGCAGTGAAACTGTGCACGATAACATACCCGGCCCGGGACTCGGTGAAAGACATATTGAGGCATCCACGAGCAGAGTAGTGAGAAACCATATGCAATTTAAAACATTATCAAGACTCAAACAGAATGAGAAGAAGGGATTAACACCTGAGTATCAATAGCGACAATCATATCAAGTATCCTTCGAATGTCATTATAGATCATACCAAAAGACCCTTAGGAACCATAGACATATGTCAATATAGTATGAAACAGCTTATCGAAGTCAAGGACATAAGTTATCGTAGAGTTTCTAGAGATAGGAGCTTATATAAATATCGAACATTATCCAACGTATAGGAAACTGAAGAGGGAGGCTCAATCACTTGAGAGTTTTAACATCAAGAAGTGAACAAGAATTATAAATCACATTCGGAACTTATGAATAGAGTTACCCCAAAGTTCATATCATTCATCACTTAGATCTGAGACATGCCAAAAGAAAGAAGGGACAGCTTCACATACCTGTTAGCGACTATTCGTAAACTCGTTCGCCTCGTCGCTCGTTTAGCCTATTTAATATAAGAGTAACGTTATCGTTAGTAACTACATTTTTTTAGTTCACAAATCTATAGCCCATTCCTTATAGAACTTATCCTTTAGTTCACATATTCTCATTTTAGGGTTTTCTATTATCTAAAGACTTAACGAAAATCGGGCAGCACTTCCCCTATATATTCGCCTATCCCGAATTTCCAACTGCCCTCCTGTTAACACATAAATACCAACAACAACATATGGACATAATTATATCTTCAACTCTTTCAATTCAATAAGAATAACAACATGTTCATATCAACACAACTTCAACTTTAACTTCCCAATTCTTTTCATTCCTTCACCATATAATCCACGACAACAACAACAACTATAGTGCAACTTAAATTTAATTTACGACGCCTAATTGGAACAGCCCCCTACACGGCTCAATTTACATTTCAACACCAACATTTACAACTTCTTATATTCATCACACATCAACAAGTTTATACAAGCTTAAATTGCCTCCGACATGTGTATAAAAAGAGACCAAATCTTACCTTAATCAACTTGACTCCAAGGATCAATTCACGTTGCAATTCTTGAATGTTTATAACACTTTGCAAATTTCAATTTATCTTCTCCACCCTCTCAATTCTCGGCCAACACCTCCATGGCCAAGAGCTTGCTCCTTTTTTTCTCTTCCATTTTTTTTTTCTTTGCTTAACTTTGTAATGGTTACAAGTGATGACTTAAGAGTCATCTTGTAACTTACAAATACCTTTCCCTTGGTGCCTACACGTGCACCCTAAGGTGTCCTCTAATTTGATGATTTGTTTTTTGTTTGTTTTTTTTTATTTAAAAAAAATCGGGTGGGACCCACTTTATTAATTAACTTTAATTAATTTAATTCATTACTAATTCCCACTTAATAATCTAATCACGATTAATTAATTCCTAATCTCCAATAATAATATTTTTACACTAAATACAATTTATAAACAATTTATGTCCTAATTAAAATTGAAACTTAAGGATTCATATTCCATGTCCGGGAAGGGTTCCGTCTTTAACTCGCGTCGATTCTTTTGCGAATAACTCAACGTATAAAAATACGGGGTGTTACATACTTCCCCCCTTTAGAACATTCATCCTCAAATGTTGAATTGGTCCCGTAAGGTTCTATATGAATTTTTGGAAAGGCTCCCCTTATCATCATAACATATAGTTTTATCAGGCAATCAGTATGATCAAGTTAGGAGTTTAAGTTACCTATAGGCTTAGGGAACAAGTAAGGGTACTTGTTCTTCATATCCTTTTCGGCTTCCCAGGTCATCTCTTCCCTATTGTTGTTTTGCCATAACACTTTGACGGAAGCCACGTCCTTAGTTCGCAATCTCCTAACCTGCCGATCGAGTATGGCTATAGGCTGCTCCTCATAGGATAACTCCTCTGTCACCTGGATATCATCTACGGGAAATACTCTGGAAGGACCGCCTATGTATTTGCGAAGTATGTCAACGTGAAAGACTGGATGCACCGCTTCCAAATCAGCTGGTAGGTCTAACTCGTAGGCAACCTGGCCTAATCTACGGACAATCTGATAAGGCCCAATGTATCTCAGGCTCAGCTTCCCTTTCCTGCCGAATCTCGTAACACCCTTCATGGGTGACACCTTCAGGAACACCCAGTCACCAACCTGAAATTCTAAGTGTCGACGTCGATTATCTGCATATGATTTCTGCCGACTCTGGGCTGCCAGCAATCTCTCCTGAAAAAGCTTTACTTTATCAACAGCCTACTGAACCATATCTGGGCCTATCAACTTAGTCTCACTAACATCAAACCAACCAATTGGTGATCTACACTTCCTCCCATACAAGGCCTCATACGGTGCCATCTGAATACTCAAATGGTAGCTCTTATTATAGGCGAACTCAATAAGTGGCAAATGATCATCCCAGCTACCCTTGAAATCAATAACACAGGCCCATAATATATCTTGTAGTGTCTGAATGGACGCTCGGCGTGTCCGTCAGTCTGAGGGTGAAATGCTGTACTGAGACTCACTTGTGTCCCCAATCCCTCCTGGAAGGATCTCCAGAAATTTTCTGCAAACTGGGCTCTACTATCGGAGATAATAGCTGTGGGAACCCCGTGAAGTCTCACTATCTCCTTGAGGTACAACCTGGCATAGTCCTCAGCTAAATATGTAGTCCTGACTGGAATAAAATGGGCTGATTTTTTCAACCTATCAACGATGACCCAAATAGAGTCATATTTTTGCCGAGTGTGAGGTAAACCTGTGACGAAGTCCATACTGATCACCTCCCATTTCCAGGTCGGAATCTCTATCTCCTGTAATAATCCCCCAGGCTTCTGGTGCTCGATCTTAACCTGTTGACTATTCAGACACTGGGCAACAAACTCTGCTATATCCTTCTTCATGCAGTCCCACCAATACAAGCATCGGAGGTCATGATACATCTTCGTTGACCCTGGATGTACATAATAACGGGCATAGTGTGCCTCCCCCATAACCTTTTGTGGTAAGCCTACAACCGCAGGTACACATAATCTACCATTGTATCGTAGCACCCCGTCAGGTGCAATCTCGAATAGGGTCTCTTCCTTTTGATGAGCTGCATCTCTATGATGTACAAGAATAGGGTCCTCGTACTGGTGTCTCTTTATCTCTTCTATGATAGAGGACTCAGCAACTCCTCGAACAGAAACTCCGCCCTCATCCGAATCAACCAAACGGACTCCAAGATTAGCTAACTGGAAAATCTCGTGAATTATCTCCTTCCGTTCTGGTTGTACATCTGCCAAGCTGCCCATAGATTTACGGCTGAGTGCATCTGCTACAACATTTGCTATCCCTGGGTGGTATAGAATTTAACATCACAGTCCTTCAGCAACTCTAACCACCGCCTCTGCCGTAAATTCAGCTCCTTTTGCTTAAAGATGTACTAGAGACTCTTATGATCTGTATAAATGTCAACATGCACACCATATAAATAATGTCTCCACATTTTCAAAGCATGAATTACCGCTGCTAACTCCAGATCATGAGTAGGATAATTTCTTTCGTGCTTTCTGAGCTGTCGGGAGGCATAGGCTATAACTCTGTCGTGCTGCATCATCACACAACCTAGCCAAACACCTGAGGCATCACAATAAATAACATAGCCATCTGGCCCCTCAGGAAGTGTTAAAACTGGAGCAGTAGTCAAATTATCCTTCAATAATTGGAAGCTTCGCTCACAAGCATCGGTCCAATGAAACTTAGCTGCCTTTTGTGTTAGCCTTGTTAAAGGCACTGAAATTGAGGCAAATTTCTCTACGAACCTCCTGTAAGACCCTGCTAACCCCAGAAAACTGCGTACTTCAGTACGCGTTGTAGGTCTAGGCCAAGTCTTCACCGCCTCAATCTTCTGTGTATCTACCCGAATGCCATCAACTCCAATAATATGCCCCAAGAATGCTACTGAAGTCAACCAGAATTCACATTTAGAGAACTTAGCATACAAATTCTGGTGCTGAAGCACCCTAAGTACCGCCCTCAACCGATCTCCATGCTCCTATTCTGATCGTGAATAGACCAGAATATCATCAATGAATACAATCATGAACAGGTCAAGGAATGGCTTGAACACTCTGTTAATCAAATCCATAAATACTGCTGGAGCATTGGTCATCCCAAAGGACATCACTCTAAACTCATAATGCCCGTATCGAGTCCTGAACGCAGTTTTGGGAATATCTGCCTCTTTTACCCGCACCTGGTGATAACCTGACTGCAAGTCTATCTTCGAGAAATACTTAGCACCCTGCAACTGGTCAAATAAATCATCAATCCTGGGGAGGGGATACCTGTTCTTTATTGTTACTTTATTCAGCTGCCTATAATTAATACACATCCGCAGCGACCCACCTTTCTTTCTTACAAATAATACCGGTGCTCTTCAAGGTGATGTACTGGGCCTGATGAAGCCCTTTTCTAATAAATCTCTTATTTGCTCCTTCAAATCCTTCAGTTCTACAGGTGCCATTCTGTAAGGAGGGATAGATATGGGCTGAGTGTCTGGCAATACGTCTATAGTGAACTCTATCTGACGCTCAGGAGGAAGGCCTGGAAGTTCATCTGGAAATACATCTGCAAACTCGCGAACTATTGGCACTGACTGAAGATTCGGCGCCTCTGCCTTCAGGTCATGCACCCGAACCAGATGATAAATATAACCCTTTCCGACCATCTTCTTAGCCTTGAGGTATGAAATAAACTTACCCCTCGGCGATGCTGTATTTCCCCTCCACTCTATAATCGGCTCTCCTGGGAACTGAAATCGGACCATCTTGCCTCTACAATCAACGTTAGCATAACAAGAAGCTAACCAATCCATACCCATAATAACATAAAACTCAGTCATATCTAGCTCTATCAGATCTGCCTTGGTGCAACGACTATATATAATCACCGAACAATCTCTATATACTTGCCTTGCTATAACAGAATTTCCTACTGGTGTAGCTACCTCAAATGGTTCTATCGATTCAGGTTTTATCCCAATTCTACTAGTAACAAAAGGAGAAATATACGATAATGTGGAGCCTGGGTCTATCAATGCATACACATCTCGAGAGAAAATCGATAGTATACCTGTAACCACATTTGGTGACGCCTCCTGATCCTGTCTACTAGCCAAGGCATATATGCGGTTCAAAAGACCACTAGAACTAGAAGCTCCGCCACAACCTCTACCACGGCTTGCTGGTACCTGAAAACCCTGCCCCACAGGGTGCATAGCTATAGAAGAAGATGAACCAGCAATCGACCCAGTAGGCTGAGCTGCACCAACTGGACTACCCCCGAGTGGACACTCCCTCATAATATGGCCTTGACGGCCGCAAGTAAAGCAAAAACCTGTAGAAAAATGAAATTCCTCAAAATGGGGCCTACCACAATGAGAACACCGAGGCAAAGGTGGCCTCGACTGGCGCGAACCCCTGCTCATTTGTGAACCTGAGCCCCTGGAGCTCTGACCGGCTCCTGAATACCCTGTGCTATCAAACCTCCTATCTGTGAACTGTGGGGGTGCACTTCGGGCTGGCTGAGAAGAATATCTATTATACTGCAGAGGTGGCCCTCTTATGCTGGCCTCTATCATAATCTCTATATGGCTGGCGTCCTCTATGTCGATCCTCTACCCCCTGTGCATATGCCTGTAGCCGAGCAATATCCATATTTGGCTGAGAAGCCATTACTATACAACTATCAATCAAGTAACGATCCAGTCCCATCACATAACGATGCATCCTATCAGCCATATCAGCTACAATAGTAGGCGCATATCTGGCCAACGAATCAAACTCAAGACTATAATCCCAAACGCTCCTGCCATTCTGCCTCAGGTGTAAGAATGTATCAACTCTAACCCGCTGTATCTCTGCAGGCAGAAATTGACCAAGGAAGGCCTCCACAAACTCATCCCATACTGCTGGAGGAGCATCCTCGCCCCTAGACAACTCCCACGACTCATACCAATTGACAGCTACATCCCGCAGTCGATACGAAGCTAACTGAACAGACTCAGTCTCAGAAGCCTTCATTATCCGCAACGTACGCTGCATCTGCCGAATAAACTCTTGCGGATCATCCTCGGGCTTCGACCCGAAAAACTCTGGAGGATTACAACTTAGGAAGTCACGGGCCCTCAAACTGTCATATCTATCCGTCTGGTCAACCCCTAGTCCATGCCTGCGAGCCTGTCCTGCCATTAATCTGGTGAGTAACTGAACTGCATCTCTCATGGCTCTATCCTCCGCCCCTGCCTGAGGAGCTGGAGGCTCAGGTGCTGGAACCTCAGGGACTGGCGGTGGAGCCGCCCCCTGACCCGGAGCTGTCGCTACCCTAGGTTCCTCAGGAAGTGGCGGTGTAGCAGAACTCCCGAACTGGAGCACAATTTTAGACATTGTCTGGGCACGGGCCCTAGTAACTCTCCGAGTCTGGCTAGTATCCCCTGCTACCGATTTGCCTTTCTGGGCAGCTGTCGCTTTCTTCGGAGGCATAGCTGTAAACATAATAATCTGTTAGAAAAGGATTATCCTGATAATACAGCTCTATCGCACGATCTAGGGTAAGAAGAAAAGATGACATCCTAAATGTCCTGTAGCTTCCTGTTTATAGATGTGGTGCACAACGCACCGATAAACAAGACTCTACTAGACACGGTCTGTAGACACTCCGAGGATGAACTGCTCTGATACCACTTTTGTCATGACCCAGCCCCGTGGGCCATGACTAGTGCACGAGCTGGACACCCGTATGTACCTGTCAAACATAATCGGACATATACTATAGGTCCTCAATCAATCACAACGTAATAACATACGCAAGCCGATGAGGCTGCCACTGTACATACTTTTATTCCACGCAAGCTGACAAGGCTACCACTACATATCAGAATATTACGCAAGCCGACAAGGATGCCACTACGAAACGATGATATATGCAAGCCGACATGGCTGCTACAACAGAAAAATAATATATGCAAGCTGGCAAGGCTGCCACAACAAAACGATAATATATGCAAGCCGGCAAGGCTGCTACAGTGCTAGAACATCCATAATGACCATATAAGCACAACTGACCACATCTGAACACAACCCACATACACGTCTACAGACCTCTAAGAGTATCAACAGTAACATATGACGGGACAGGGCCCCGTCGTACCCCTGGACAAAAACATATACATATATACATATCAGGAAATCTGTTCCAAAATCTAGGCTCCGGAACGACGGAGCTCTCCAAGACAGCAGAAAGGAAATCCTAAGCTGGCGGATTACCAAAGCGAGTATTTGCACCTGCGGGCGTGAAACGCAGCCCCCCCGAAGAAAGGGGGTCAGTACGGAATATGTACTGAGTATGTAAAGCATGAAATACAGTAGAAGGATCATAACCGAAATAAGGAGTACAGGAAACAAGTGCAATGTTCAGAATACCAAAACACTTGCCTTTGAAACATAAATCATGCATGTCAATATCATATATCATATACATATATACCGTACCCGGCCCTCTAGTGAGAGACTCGGTGAATAAAGTCATCATATGCCCTCCTGGCCGCCATAACATGTCATCATATCATCATATCATCATATCGTCATATCATCTTATCATCATCTCATCATATCATCATATACATGTATATATACCGTACCCGGCCGTCTAGTGAGAGACTCGGTGAACAATGCAGCAAAACTGTGCACGATAACATACCCGGCCCGGGACTCGGTGAAAGACATATTAAGGCATGCACGAGAAGAGTAGTGAGAAACCATATGCAATTTAAAACATTATCAAGACTCAAACAGAATGAGAAGAAGGGATTAACACCTGAGTATCAATAGCGACAATCATATCAAGTATCCCTCGAATGTCATTATAGATCATATCAAAAGAGCCTTAGGAACCATAGACATATGTCAATATAGTATGCAACAGCTTATCGAAGTCAAGTACATCCTTTATCGTAGAGTTTCTAGAGATAGGAGCATATATTAATATCGACTATTATCCAACGTATAGGATACTGAAGAGGGAGGCATAATCACTTGAGAGTTTTAACATCAAGAAGTGAACAAGAATTATAAATCACATTCGGAACTTAAGAATAGAGTTACCCCAATGTTCATATCATTCATCACTTAGATCTGAGACATGCCAAAAGAAAGAAGGGACAGCTTAACATACCTATTAGCGACTATTCGTAAACCCGTTCACCTCGTCGCTCTTTTAGCCTATTTAATATAAGAGTAACGTTATCGTTAGTAACTAAATTTTTTTAGTTCACAAATTCTCGTTTTAGGGTTTTCTATTATCTATAGACGTAACGACAATCGGGCAGCAGTTACCCTATATAATCGCCTATCCCGAATTTCCAACTGCCCTCCTGTTAACACAGAAATACCAACAACAACATATGGACATAATTATATCTTCAACTCGTTCAATTCAATAAGAATAACAACATGTTCATATCAACACAACTTCAACTTTAACTTTTCAATTCTTTTCATTCCTTCACCATATAATCCATGACAACAACAACAACTATAGTGCAACATAAAATTAATTAACCACGCCTAATTAGAACAGCCCCCTACACGGCTCAATTTACATTTCAACACCAACATCTACAACTTCTTATATTCATCACACATCAACAAGTTTATACAAGCTTAAATTGCCTCCTAAATGTGTATAAAAAGAGACCAAATCTTACCTTAATCAACTTGACTCCAAGGATCAATTCACGTTGCAATTCTTGAATGTTTATAACACTTTGCAAATTTCAATTTATCTTCTCCACCCTCTCAATTCTCGGCCAACACCTCCATGGCCGAGAGCTTGCTCCTTTGTTTCTCTTCCATTTTTTTTTCTTTGCTTAACTTTGTAATGGTTACAAGTGATGACTTAAGAGTCATCTTGTAACTTACATATACCTTTCCCTTGGTGCCTACACGTGCACCCTAAGGTGTCCTCTAATTTGATGATCTGTTTTTTGTTTGTTTTTTTTTATTTAAAAAAAATCGGGTGGGACCCACTTTATTAATTAACTTTAATTACTAATTCGCACTTAATAATCTAATCACGATTAATTAATTCCTAATCTCCAATAATAATATTTTTACACTAAATACAATTTATAAACAATTTATGTCCTAATTAAAATTGAAACTTAAGGATTTCTATTCCGTGTCCGGGAAAGGTTCCGTCTTTAACTCGCGTCGATTCTTTTGCGAATAACTCGGCGTATAAAAATACGAGGTGTAACATGTTCCATGGTGGTGAACCGCGACTTTCACACCCCAGTACTGATAGGGCATGATGGGCACCCGACCCTTTACTTAGAGCCGAGCGAACCCGCTGGTTCTCGTTATATTCATAATCTCACTGGACTCTTAAACCATGAAATGAAATGCATAATGAAATCTTTTCAAAAACATTATTTTCGTCTTTCTCAAATCAAGTAAAATCTGTAATCATATGAAATTTGTAACATAATGCATAACGATACATCGGCTTGCAGAGCTGCTTGCAAGACTGACATGCTATGTACGCGACTCTGTCTGCAAAGTCTCTAACATAAATCAATATACCATAACATAGATACTCTAACTCGACAACACTCCATAAGGAAATGGAGCTCGCCAATCCAGCTAGAACATCTTCTAGCAATACACTCTACTCATCTGTATACACCTGCGTGGCATGAAACGCAGCGTCCACAAGAAGGGACGTCAGTACGAGTAATATACTGAGTATGAAAGGCATGAACAATACCATAAAATCATTGTAGGAGTCGTAAATCAATTCATAGAGTAAGGAAATTACATGTACCTCGGTTTGCCTCTTAAGGCGGATATCATGCATGCTAACTTTACCTTTTAAATCAACATATAAATATTTACATGTAAACTGCCCGACCGTATAGGTACGATGTAATGCTGCCCAGCCATTTAGGCACGGTGTGATCATCATTAGCGCGCGTCCAGACCTCCCACGTCCGGGGTAATCATAAACTGCTCACTGCAGTGGTGTGTCTGCCCGGCCGCCTATTGGACGGCGCGGTGTTATACTTCCCGGCCATGTAGGCACGGTGTTATTAAAATACATGCATAATTATAAAGCATGCATGAAAGCCCAAGTGAAAGCTACAACTCTATCAGAGTGACATAAGGTCGGTAACCTCCGATTTATATTATGGAGTAATCATCATCGATATATCTCACCTCGAAGGAACAATTCATGAGGTGAGACCAACAACCATGAGCAATTCAAGGAAATCATGAAATAAATTCGATAATCTCATAATAGCATTAAAATCATAAGCTTTGGAAGTTCTAGAATCAAAATCATCGTCATCATGCGCATAATAGAAAACATCTCATCATAGAAAACATCTCATCTTCTTTATCCTTATAAAGCATACTCATCTTTAGCGTCATAAGAAACTAGTGGAATCATGAAACTTTAACTTTTGAGGATAACGACATTATGGAACACATCTCACCTTTAGTGTCATAGGAAGCTTTTAAGAATCATGAGTTTCTAACTCTTGGAAATAGGAAGGTTCTGGAAACATATGTGGAATCACAACGTAAGAATCATGCCTTTGAAAGAAAGGGACTAGCCTTAACATACCTTTTTGGTCGCCTTGACTCTAACTATTCAACGCTTGGCCTCCCAGGCTCGTAAATCTGTATTCAAGAAATTTTATACTATTGTTAGACTCATCTTCATAGGCCTGTCTTAAGCCCTCAAACTAACTCTTTCTGGAATCTGCTAAAATTTCGGCAGCATTTCCCCTGTTTGTATGCCTAGCCCAAAATTATAATTCAGTAACCAACAACAACAACAACGATAATCACATCATTTCCAACACCATGATGTACCATAAAACATCCCACGCGATGTTTTCCCAATTTCCACAACCAACCAACTCGCTATACAATTATTTAACGACTTTATCTCCGTCAATAAACTAAAATTAACATTAATAATAGGAGATTCATACCTTATTCTTGTTAAAACAGAGATATCTTCAATATCTACCTTGAATCCACCGCAAAACCATACTAGAATCACATCCATGCGTTTATCCGAGCTTCGATTAATACTCCTCGCTTGAAAATTGCTCACTTTGTGATCCCCCCCTCTCTCTGTCTTCAATATTCTGGAAATTTCTGGGAAAATCTGGTGAAAAAAAGGGGTTTTTACCCCTTTTATATGGGTCAAATTCGGGTCGGGGTCACTGTAGCAGGTCGGTTACTGTAGCAGTAATGTAGCATGCGTTTCTGCTCTGTCAGCTGAGCTTGTAGCGTCCATAATTATGTTCTCCGATGTCCTATCGACGAGTGGTTTGTTGCGTTGGAAACTAGACTCGAGAAACTTCATTTTATGCTTTTGTGTCACCTTAAAACACTTCATATGCTAAGAGATATGCGTCCCCCAAGTTGGACCAAAACTTTCACACAAAACATTACCCATCCTTTCTCCGAAGTCGTACTACTTCATTTCTTCCACTCATTTCCTTATAAAACCCTCCGGTATACCTTATATACATCCTTCACTCATTAACTATACTTAATAATGCTTGCTACTTATATTCCAAAGTGGTTTTACTTAATCCTAACTCAACGTACTTATGTTTCAAATTTGATAAGTGCTCTTCGAAGATACGGGGTGTGACATCCTTCCCCCCTTAAAAACATTCGTCCTCGAATGTTGTAGTTTACAACCCACAATTCCATGTTTGATTCGTTAGACCAATTATTTTTCCTTTAGGGTCCGCTTACCATTTGCTTAAACTATAACTTGGGTCAGTCTCTTCTCATTCTTTCTTAACTCTTCTGTTGCCTTCGGTCGTCTTCTTTTACTTCTCTGTCCTCATGTACATGATCGGAAATTAACTAGAATCTCACTATTGCTCTTACTCCATTATGGTAGTCTTGACTTGTCGTGCCATAACTATCCATCATCCTGTAAGTACTCTTTTTTGTTTTTCTCGCTCCTTGTTTCCTTGTTAGTGGGCAGCTACCTTTCCCCCTTTACGACGCCCTCTTTGCGTTTACTCCTTTGGTGCCATCTCGGGCTATCCTTTTTGTACCCATTGATCTTAGATATACACTGTACCGATTTTTAGTAGTCCATTAGTTAGGCTTTCTAATCCTTACCTCCTTGTCGCCATCTCTTTTACCCTTACATTCCAAATATTTACCCAGCATAACTGTGTCGCTAGTGAACCTAATGGGTATGTTCCTTTCTAAGGCTAGTTATATCATTATCCGAAATACGTATAGACATAATGCTTCTTCTCCATTTGTTATCCTTCGCAGTCCAGTTACACTTATGGCAAACTTATAATCCGAGTTCAACTAATTCATAGCTCGCAACATTTTCGAACTCTTGCTACAACTTTTTCCTTACTTTCTTCCCTCACATCTATCAATACAATCCCAGAAGCATAGGACTAAGACAATTCTTCTATTATGACTTTCTTGCAACACAAGTATACTTATCTTCGATTTCCTTGTATCGGCGACCGTTTTGTCAGTCGTTATTCCTTGTTGGCTTTCCGGTGTGGCCTTCTTACAATTGTTGTTAGGCATAGCTTCACGTTGACGGTTCATATAATTCCATAGCATATGCTCTTATGTTCAGTATAATTAGTGGCCCACGAACTATTTTCTAATATCCGGTGAACTCTTTTATTTCCATTCATAGGAGCAATGTTCTTTCTTTCCTTCAACAATTTCCAAACTACCAATCGTTGTTCCTTTTATTACAATTGTCATTGTCACCCCAAGTGTCTTTGGGGTTCGTCATCCTCTCTAACACCCTTTGTGAATTTAGCTTAGAGACCTTTCTTGCTCTTTTCATTACCCTTTAGGGCATTTCACTGCATGTTTAGGTACGGCACAATTTTTTACCCGATACGAGGGATTCAAATCATGGTCTAAAAATATCGTAGTTCATCTTGGCATAGAGTGCTCTGTTGAGTTATCTTCCATACTTTCTCCCTATGTCTGCCTCATGGTACACTTATTGTCAATTCGTTTCAACTTCTTTCCATTACCTTCTCGATATGCCAATACGCCTCAAACTCTGGCCCTGAGCTAATAAATTTCCTTTTCTGGAGCTTGAAACGTCACCATTCCTTTCAAGTCTAGTATACTCTTCCCCCCTTATTAAGGAGGTCCTTATACGCCCATAGCGTTCGAGTAGCCATCGTCTTTGATAATTATCTGCCGCCTTTCACGATCTTCTTAGGGATGGGGTTCCGTCATCGTATGGTCTGACTTGTCTATCCTCTTGCTAGTTACAGTCATGTATTCAATCAGAATACTTATAAGGGTTAGATCCAATTCCGATGCCTTTTTTTCCGTCTTTTCACACCTTGTTTTTTTTTAACATTTCTATACCCTTCCATCCACTACTAGTCCTTTTGCCCGCTTAGCTCACTTACTCATAATCCTTCTTAACTACGCGTTTGTGTTGCAGCTGTGCATCCAAGTTTTTTGAGTGTTTTGCTACTTTTTCTCTTAGCACAGAATTCTTACAGTTTACACCCTCTCTATCCTCATTCATCGAACCTTTATCTTTATCCTCGTTCATCGAACCTTTATCTATCGTTCTGATGCTACGACCGGGTGGACTTCCATGCACGTTCCATACATTTCATTCATGTCCTCTATGATCGAATCTCTCGGTTTTTACATGAATTCTTATTCCATGTCATTAATTTTCTAATCAATTGTGTCGACTCATCATCCTCGCTCTTTCCTTGATGAGTAATCGGTTTCCTACTGCCAACTCATTAAAGTATCCTTCTTACTTCCATGGTTAAAGATTTCCAGTTACTTTACTCCTAAATGCTCTCCTCTTCCTTCGACCAACCTATTAGTATACGTTTCCTACTTTCATCCTTAATCTTCCTTTGGTTTCTTCCTTCTCGGGCACCTTTCTTCTCTTGTTATTTGTAGTATCGGCTCTGAAGTTCGTGAAATGTTCCTTTAAACGCGCAAATCCGTTCTATTCTTAAGTCATCCTTTTGGAAAGTTTCTCCATGTCCGAGGCAGCCATGTTAATTTGACCACACACTTATCCCTTAATATACCTTTCAAGGGATGGAAATTTCTTAACATCGTCGCAAGGCCTAAGCATTCTTTCTCTTACTTCACATTCCTCGTTGTGGTCACTATCCTTTTAGCCCCACTTATCGAAGCCTATTCTCTGACCCCACACATTCCTCTTTTGTTCCATACTATCACACTTTATCCCTTTTATTTCATTCATGCCTTACATACTCAGTACAATATTCATACTAATGTCCGCTTTATTTGGACGTTGTGTTCATGCCCACGGGTAGATAGGGAGATGACGCAGACCTGTAGGAGCTATCAGCAGATTTGCAGGAGCATTCCATTATTCCGGAGGTGCTAATCGGGTTTATACGTTTGTGTGTGTATATATATATATATATATATATATATATATATATATATATATATATTTATGTATTTTGGGCACGACGGGGTCTTGTCCCGTCCATATGTCTAGAATTCTAGTAGATGCTCGTAGATACGTATGTGTGGGTAGTATGATCTCACGATGCAACAATGGTGCATATGTTATTATTTTGATAGCCGAAGGGCGTATGTATATAAAATCAATTATGTTTTCAAATGAAAAATGATTGTCTTATGATTATGAGTTTATGAATGGTAAAGAAGTGTATGATGACTATGGTGAGTAAGGAAATGAGTGGTGCTCGGTGGTTAGCCCCAGGTACCCGTCACGGCCCCTTGTCGGGTCGTGACAACCCTCTACTCATCTATATACACCTGTGTGGCATGAAACGCAGCGTCCACAAGAAGGGACGCCAGTACGAGTAATGTACTGAGTATGCAAGGCATGAACAATACTATAAGATCATAGTAAGAGACGTAAAGCACAACATAGAGTAAGGAAATAACCTGTACCTCGGTTTGCCTCTTAAGGTGGATATCATGCATGCTAACTTTACCTTTTAAAGCAACATATAAATATTTACAAGTAAACTGCCCGACCATATAGGTACGGTGTAATGCTGCCCGGCCATTTAGGCACGATGTGATCATCATTAGCCCACGTCTAGGCCTCCCGCGTCCGGGGTAATCATAAACTGCCCACTACAGTGGTGTGTCTGCCCGGCTGCCTATTTGACGGCGCGGTGTTATACTGCCCGGCCATGTAGGCACGGTGTTATTAAAATACACACATAATTATAAAGCATGCATGAGAGCCCAAGTGAAAGCTACAACTCTATCGGAGTGACGTAAGGTCGGTAACCTCCGATTTATATTATGGAGTAATCATCATCGATATATCTCACCTCGAAGGAACAATTCATGTGGTGAGACCAACAACCATGAGAAATTCAAGGAAATCATGAAATAAATTCGATAATCTCATAATAGCATTAAAATCATAAGCTTTGGAACTTCTAGAATCAAAATCATCGTCATCATGTGCATCATAGAAAACATCACATCATAGAAAACATCTCATCTTCTTTATCCTTATTAAAGCATACTCATCTTTAGCGTCATAAGAAACTCTTGGAATCATGAAACTTTAACTTTTGAGGATAACAACATTATGGAACACATCTCACCTTTAGTGTCATAGGAAGCTTTTAAGAATCATGAGTTTCTAACTCATGGAAATATGAAGGTTATGGAAACATATGTGGAATCACAACGTAAGAATCATGCCTTTGAAAGAAAGGGACTAGCCTTAACATACCTTTTTGGTCGCCTTAACTCTAACTATTCAACGCTTGGCCTCCCAGGCTCGTAAATCTGTATTCATGAAATTTTATAGTATTGTTAGAGTCGTCTTCATAGGCCTGTCTTAAGCCCTCAAACTAACTCTTTCTGAAATCTGCTGATATTTTGGCAGCATCTACCCTGTTTATATGCCTAGCCCGAAATTATAATTCAGCAACCAACAACAACAACAACGACAATCACATCATTTCCAAAACCAATATGTACCATAAAACATCCCACACGATGTTTTCCCAATTTCCACAACCAACCAACTCGCTATACAATTATTTAACGACTTTATCTCCGTTAATAAACCAAAATTAACATTAATAATAGGAGATTCATACCTTATTCTTGTTAAAACAGAGATATCTTCAATATCTTCCTTGAATCCACCGCAAAACCATACTAGAATCATATCCATGCGTTTATCCAAGCTTCGATTAATACTCCTCGCTTGAAATTGCTCACTTTGTGATCCCCCCCCCCCCCCCCCCCCTCTCTCTTCAATGTAGCAGGTCGGTACTGTAGCAGTACTGTAGCATGCTTTTCTGCTCTGTCAGCTGAGCTTGTAACGTCCATAATTCTGTACTCCAATGTCCTATCGATGAGCGGTTTGTTGAATTGGAAACGAGACTCGACGAACTTCATTTTAGGATTTTGTTTCACCTTAAAACACTTCATATGCTAAGAGATATGCGTCCCCCAAGGTGGACCAAAATTTTCACACAAAACATTACCCATCCTTTCTCCGAAGTCGTACTACTTCATTTCTTCCACTCATTTCCTTATAAAACCCTCCATTATACCTTATATACATCCTTCACTCATTAACTATACTTAATAATGCTTGCTCCTTATATTCCAAAGTGGTTTTACTTAATCCTAACTCAACGTACTTATGTTTCAAATTTGATAAGTGTTCTTCGAAGATACGGGTTGTAACAACGACCACTTCTACAGACCGTGCAATGTTCCACGGACCGTACAAGTGTCCGTGGAAGTCCTGACAGGATGAATAAGTTCACTTATATAAATGTGATCCCACTTCATTGTAAGGAGTAAGGGAGTGATAAGTGACAACTCTAGAGTGGAAAAAAGAGAGGTTGTGAGGAGTGATGTGAGGGAGTCGTCACAACCCTATTCTATCCCTTGTAACTTTTCTTTCTTCTCTTGTTGTTTGAAAATGGTCCAAAGATGTACTTGACACTTGCCCTAACTCTTATGAAATTGAGAGAGAAAAGATTGAGAGGAGTAAGGGAGTGAAAAGTGATAACTCTAGAGTGGAAAAAGGAGAGGTTGTGAGGAGTGATGTGAAGGAGTTGTCACAACCCCATTCTAACCCTTGTAACTTTTCTTTTTTCTCTAGTTGTTTGAAAAATAGTGCAAGGTAAAATAGTTAATCATTACACCACAAATGATGTGATTGACCATGTTGTTGAAGTTAGTGTAAATGATAGCTTGTCCTTAATTGGGCTTAATGAGTCTTTACCTTATGTTGAGGTTAGTGCTTCATTGATTGTTGACAACGTAGTTGATATGGGTGATCCAACACTAGTTGATCCTATTGATGATCATCTTGATTCTACTTGTAAAATCAATTTGTTTCCGCCTAGTGTTGATCCCTATGATTTGCATATTAGTACATTGTCATGTGATATGATAGCTCACCCACTAGTTGATCCTAGCGATGACCGAGTTGATTCTTCTTGCAAGATCGATTTGCGTCCAACTAGTGTAGATAATTATGTTGATCAATTTGATTGTTATGATAGTCCACTAATTGAGGAACCTTGTGTTGTGCTTAATGACCCTCAATTTAGTGATAATGTTTGCATAATTGATCATTTACCTAGGCGTGTGCATGAAAGTATTGTGAAAAGTGACCTTTTTCTTTATGAGAGTGGAATTGCATGCTTTGACTCTTCGTTGTTCATAGATTATTCTCTCTTAAAAGTAATGTCCTATTCGATGACAACATGACTAGTGAGTATGCCATGCATAGTAGATTGTATTGCAACGTTGAACATGTAGCCACCTTTGGAGGCTATAATGCATTTAGTAACCCACTATGGGATGATGATGGGCTTGGTCTTGATGACAAGCATGGGGTGGTTGAAGATCTTGACACCATCCCCAAAGACAAAAAGTCCTTCTTGAGAGTTTATGATCCACTTGATGGACCAACGTCAAATTTGGAAAAGGCTTCCGAAAGTGATGAGTGCTTTTTTAAAGAAGGGGAGCAATTTGAAAGGTAAAGAGCACATTTCTTGGAAGGACTATGCTAGATCTTCTCTTCCATGGGTGAGGAGATGCTACTCTTAGCTTGGCACAGGTTCGAAGAGCCTAAAGGTAAAAATTCTTCTTTTGATAAACTTGATTATGTGATTACTTTGTTTGTGGAGTTTCATCAAAGGAGGAGACTTGAAGAGGATACCCATTGGAAAAGACCTTATTGGACTACACCTTGGTATGAAGCCATATCTTGTACTTCCTTAATGAACGGTATGTATTCGTGGCTCACGCTTATTCTTGGGCTTCCTAAAGCCATGAAGGTAACTTCTTTGAATGTTGAAAATAATAGTAGCGCTCCTATCCATTCATGTGATTATTTTCTAGTGTTATTACTTGATGTCTTGTTGAAATTACATGGAGTATGTGGTAAAAATTGTGTGGGGATACCTTTGTATTTGACCCCGGTGTTGACTTAGGAGTGATTTCCTTATTCGGGTGGGCAAGTGTGATGGTTGGACCCTTGACTTGGGCTGGGCTAATTGGTGATATTACATTTAGTCATGAGGGATTTCACTTGTTTCTTGACTTAAGGGGAGATGTGTGCTTCTTAATTGCTAGGACTAATGTAGACTTGCATGTTAGGATTTCTATTTGCATTGGGTTCTTTGATTTACCCTTTTGTCAAAATAACTTGAATAGCCAAGTGTCTGTGGCATTATTTGGATACAGGTTCTTTCTAGATCTATTTGATGCTAGGTTATATCATAAAAGTGAGCCACGTAGTATGTTGGTTGCATGCTTTGGTTACTTCAGGTATTATCATTGGCCTTATGATGACTACCTTGCTTGTTTTATGAAAGGGTTTGTACTCATTCTCTTCCATATTTTGCAAGGTACGGATTCGAGGACGAATCCTTTTGAAGGATGATATGATCCTAAATTGCACAAATCACCCAACTACTCAAACTTCTCCAAGGATTTGTGTTGGAAGCGGATTCATGGAGGATGAAGCTTTGGGACCATTTAAATTGAGTCATTGGAGGTCCTTTGTCATGACCCAACTAAGGGCCATGACGGGTACCCGAGGCTAACGATCGAGCACCGCTCATACCATTACCCATCGTACACATCAAGCGTCCATTCATTAATCTTATTCTCAAATCATAGGAAAAACCATTTTTCACTTTGAAACATAATTACTTTTATATACATAAGCCCTTCGGCTATCAATATATATATATATATATATATATATATATACATGTGGGAAAAATCGTGAGACCATACTACCCACACTTGCGTATCTACGAGCCTCTACTAGAGTACTAGACATATGGACGGGACAAGACCCCGTCATGCCCAAAACATATATATACACAAAAAAGTAAATCAATGGCTCCGGAACAATGGAGTGCTCTCAAGTCTGCTAGCTCCTATGAATCTGGACCACCTCCCTGTCTACCTGTGGCCATGAACACAGCATCCAAAGAAAACGAATGTCAGTATGAACATTGTACTGAGTGTGTAAGGCATCAACAATAATAATATATCAATGAAATAAGGAAGCATCAAATGAGGTAGCAACCTGTAACTGACTATCAACTATAACAGAAATAATGCATGCTGGCTTACTGCATAATCATCATCATATCATGTATGCATATATGTATAAAATGCCCGACGATATAGGTACGGTGTGATAATCATTAGCCCGCGTCCAGGCCTCCCGCGTCCGGGGTACCATCTCATGCCGCCTACTAGTGGTGTCTGCTCATGCCACCTAGACATTGTGTATACACTGCCCGCCTTAGAGGTGTCTGCCCGGCCATATAGGCGCGGTGTAATATCATTATCATGTACTCGTCATAATGCATGCATAGAACTCAAAGACAACTGTACTTCATCGGGGTGACATAAGGTCGTGAACCCCCGATTCCATTATGGAGCATTCATAAGCATTCTGCCTCACGTTGAAGGAATTAGCATATAAGGTGAGTGTATACAATGAACAACATCAATGGATCGTAGTTAACATCATTAGCTTTGTAGAAACATCATATTCGTGAAATCTAGTATCTTTGGACTTAAGATCATCATCATCATGTTCATAATATCTCTTATTTTTAACTCATGGCTATTCATGAACATAGACTCTTAGTTTTCCGGAATGTAGGAAATTCGTGGAGAAGGAGGGAAAATCATGCCATAAGACTCATGCCTTAGAAAGAAAGGACTAGCCTCACATACCTGTTCCTTTGGCTATTCTACCACTTGATCGTTCTCCTTCAACGCTCACGTCTTTACCTTCAAGGGAGTTCGTATTAACATTAGCTAAACGATTATAAGAACGTTCTTACTAAAGCTAGAGAAAATTGGGCAGCATTTCCTTTGTTTATACAACTTTCCCCATATTCCATATCAACTCCCAAACATCCATAACGCCGTTCACAATATTATAGGCAACAATCATCATTCATCTACATTATCCACATTTCACAATTTCACTTCAATTCTGTCACGACCCAGCCCCGTGGGCCGCGACTGGCACCCTACCTGGGTACCCAGACCGAATCGCACATTCATTTGCAAATCCAAACTTATTTCGTAATTTTTCAAAATCATGCCGAACATAATTTATATCAAAATACGTCTTAAGCGGTCGTGCCAAATCAAAATATCATATCAAATACAAACTGAGCGGCGGAATGGACATCGCCGGTCAAAAGTGCAAATATAAGCATAAGGGCCATTTGGGGCCAGCATAACAAACAGACCGCCTTAAGACCAGAAAACGAAATCAGACAAACACACATAGGACCCTCGCCCCACATATATGACTACAGGCCTCTACGAACTCAAAACAAAAACATATGGCGAGACAGGGCCCCGCCGTACCCAAATAATCAAATATACCGAATATATATACAAAGCAAAAGAGTCTGTACCAAAAGTGGACTCCGGATCAAATAAGAGTACTCCGGAATAGCAAGAAGTGAAGCCTACTGCGGAGGATCACCGATATCTGCACCTGCGGACATAAAACGCAGCCCCCGAAGAAAGGGGGTCAGTACGAAATATGTACTGAGTATGTAAAGCACGGAGTACAGAATTATGGATCAAAACCGAAAGCAAATCAAATGTCAAAGTGGGGTACAATTGGTATGTCAAAATCTGTATCGAAATCATATACATGTATTTTATGCAAACAAAATCATGCAAACGCTTAAGAACGTGGTCGCCACTCCGACGCTAGCGCCACACACAGCATAACACCAGAAGGTTTCAAATCTCCGTACATCCCCGAACACAAGCATAATCATAGGTGAGCGTATCGCATCACGAGCCATATCACAGCATAACTCCAAACGAAACCCGGCCCTATGGCGAAGCCTTGGGAACCGTAACACAGCATGCGGCCGAATTTGTCATTAGGCGCACGAATCAAAACCGGCCCGGGAACCGGTGAACGAAGTCATAATAAGGCACGAGCGGAGTCGTGAGCAAACAAATGCAAATCGTATTTCAAAATAATGTTTCAAAACAAGGTAAATTCACAAGTCATATTAGAATACAAAATAGTCGAATACTTAGCCGACATAAGGTTTCATTTTGCAAAACGTTTCCAAAATGGTCCATATAGTTCAAAACATAGATTAGCGCATCGAATTGTCCAAACATACCCCATAGGAGGATGTCCCAAAGATCAGAAGTGGTACTTTCAACTTTATTCTCAAAGATGGCCCGAGGGGCAAATCGGGCATTTTGGGGTAGCGGACCCACCTCGAGTCGAAGTGAGGTGACGAACATACTTTTACGAGCAGTTATCTGCCAAGGGTCATACATAATCATTTCTAGGTTACCCGACCACATTTCGATAGGTTTCGGACGAATAGTGGCATTCTAGCCAAAATGGAGCCTTTAGGCATCAATTGAATTGAATGAATAGTAACGTTGCTGTGGATCGGGTTTCGAGGAGCAGAAATGCGCCGGAAGGTCTCATATCCGACTGACACACTAAGATATGCCAAATGAAGGAGTGGGAAGCTTTACATACCTCACAGACGTCGTATGCTCTTCCAAAAGTCCAGTCCCGTTTCGTCAAAAATCTGCAAATGGTCAAAGTTACCAATTGAGATTCTTAGGCTTAAAAATGCTTTAACTCCAATTTTTGCCTACCGAAATTTCGACAGCATTTCCCCTATAAATCTAACATCCCCGAGGCGTAGCTCGGCTCAAATTAACCAACCACAACAGCCCACACATCAACCAAAACAATATAAACAACAATCACACCATTCTGGCTTTAGAGTTCTACTTTGTTATCTAAGTTGGCAACTTCCATTCAAACTTTCAAAACTCCAATTCTATATCCACATAATTGTATTAATTTACCTATACAACCTTAGTCAAACACATTCCAATTACAACCTAAGACATACACGAAATTGCACCAAAATCAATTAGTTTCCATAGTTCTTCAAAATATCAAAATTTCACGACGAACATTCTAACTAACGTCGTTTCATTCCGAATTCATCAATATCATTATAAAGTCATATCTAAAGTCTCTAGCACCCAAAATATACATCGATACGCATAAAGATACCAAGGATATACACTTTCCGATAGTATCCAAAATCATTTTTCAACGCCAATTTCGTTCACCAATCAATCATTTACGACATAAGGGTCACAACAACACATTATGCCAACTTAAACAAGATCAATTCAACCCATTTCTTTCTTCCATAACTCACGGCTAATACACACTACACACACACACCCACGACTTCCTATTTGCATCAAAACTATGGGATTCCCATCTACTCCCAATCCTTAACATATTCATATCAATTATATATCAATCAAGGGGCAAAATTCTTACCTTTCTTTGAAAACCCGACTTGTCGAAAACGTCGTCCTCGTGCCAAACTAATTATACCCCGTTGAAGAGGGCCTTGAGTACTTCACAATTGTGTAGAAACCAAGATTTTTGAATCACCACACAAGCTTGGAATTTTTCTCTTCTTTTCCCTTTGCACTTCGGCCGAAACCCCTTTTTTTTTTGTGAGTTCTTTGATTTTTGTTCTTGAATTGCTAAGACTTCCTAGTATATATCCATTTGGGGTCATGTGCATAGCACATGACCCTTTTAAAAATGGGCTTGGCCGGCCCCTTCTCTTTCTTGGGCTTCAATTGTAATTTTTTTATTTCTTGGGCCCACTTCTTGAAAAGTCCCGATTTGTAATTCCCGAAACTAATTTCCGAAATTCCAATTTTATCCTCGGCCTTCCCCGAGGTCTTAGCATTAAAGATTTCACAACCAACATAGTCATATTCACAAAAATTAAATTTATGTCCTTCTAACACCCGAGTCATAATTATTTCTCGATTTCCAATTGTACGAAAACACGGGGCCTAACATTCTCCCCCCTTAAGAACATTCGTCCCCGAATGTTAAACAAATCTTATGAAGGCTCACAAGAATAACGGGAAAACCATTCTTATATATAGCACACATGGTCCATCCGTTCATTAATACAACAAATACGAGAATCTAGATTACAGGAGGCGTAGGGAATAAATGGGGGAATCTCTTCTTCATCTCGTCCTCCGCCTCCCAAGTCATCTCTTCCCGATTGTTATTGCGCCACAGAACCTTGACCGAAGGCACCTCTTTAGTGCGCAATCTCCTCACCTAACGATCCAGAATAGATATTGGCTGCTCGTCATAAGATAGCTGCTCCGTCACCTGAATGTCGTCAACTGGGAATATCCTGGCAGGATCACCAATGCATTTCCGCAACATAGACACATGAAACACCGGGTGTACGGCCTCCAAGTCGGATGGTAAGTCTAGCTCATAGGCGACCTCTCCTATCTTTCGCACGATCTGATACGGCCCAATGTACCGGGGGCTCAACTTACCCTTTCTACCGAATCTCATGACACCCTTCATGGGCGACACCTTCAGGAATACCCAGTCGCCAATCCGGAACTCTAACGGTCGACGTCGTCTATCTGCATAAGCTTTCTGTCGACTCTGAGCAGCCAATAATCGTTCTCGAATAAGCTTTACCTTATCTACAGCCTCCTGGATCACGTCTGGGCCAATCAACTTAGTCTCGCCCACGTCAAACCAGCCAATAGGAGACCTGCATCTCCTGCCATAAAGGGCCTCGTACGGAGCCATCTGGATGCTGGAGTGATAACTGTTATTATAGGCAAACTCAATAAGCGGCAAATGATCATCCCAGCTGCCCCTGATATCAATAACGCAGGCCCGCAACATATCTTCGAGCGTCTGAATAGTGCGCTCGGCCTGCCCGTCGGACTGGGGGTGAAAAGCTGTACTGAGACTCACCTGAGTCCCTAATCCCTCCTGAAATGACCTCCAGAAATTTGCTGTAAACTGGGTACCTCGGTCAGTAATAATAGATATAGGGACTCCGTGAAGTCTGACTATCTCTCTAATATACAATCTGCATAGTCCTCAGCCGAATAAGTAGTCCGAACCGGAAGGAAATGGGCTGATTTCGTCAGCCTGTCAACAACAACCCAGATAGAGTCGTACCTGCGTGGAGTGCGCGGTAATCCAACAAACAAAATCCATATTAATCATCTCCCATTTCCAGGCTGGAATTTCCATCTCCTGTAATAATCCACCGGGCTTCTGATGCTCGATCTTAACTTGCTGGCAGTTCGGGCACTGACTAACAAACTCAGCAATATCTTTCTTCATGCCGTCCCACCAATACAAACACCTGAGGTCCCGATACATTTTAGTGGAACCAGGATGAACAGAATACCGTGCATTATGGGCCTCGCCCATAATCTGTCGCCGTAAGCCCGCAACGTCCGGTACACAGAATCTGCCGTCATACAATAATACTCCTTCAGGCGAGATTTCAAACTGAGTCTTTGCTTTATTAAGGTCCACATCTCTGTACTGAATCAAAAGAGGATCCTCAAACTGGCGCTGCTTTACCTCCTGAATAATAGATGACTCAGCAACTGGACGAACAGAAATCCCAGAATCTCCAGAATCCACCAAACGAACTCCGAGGCTGGCCAGCTGATGAATATCGCGAACCAAATCCCTCTTATCAGATGGAACATCAGCCAGACTGCCTACGGACTTGCGGCTAAGCGCATCAGCTACGACGTTGGCTTTCCCTGGGTGGTACAGAATATCAACGTCGTAGTCCTTTAGTAACTCAAGCCATCTCCGCTGCCGCAAATTCAGTTCCTTCTGCCTAAAAATATACTGGAGACTCTTATGGTCCGTATAGATATCAACATGGACCCCATATAAATAATGCCGCCAAATCTTCAAAGCATGAATCACCGCG
This sequence comes from Lycium barbarum, assembly GCF_019175385.1. NCBI lineage: Eukaryota > Viridiplantae > Streptophyta > Magnoliopsida > Solanales > Solanaceae > Lycium > Lycium barbarum. The sequence goes on from NC_083339.1 coordinate 68,663,285, forward strand.
GCCAACTCAAGATCATGAGTGGGATAGTTCTTCTCGTGCGGTCTAAGCTGCCGGGAAGCATAGGCTATGACTCGACCGTGCTGCATCAATACACATCCTATCCCAATACCAGAGGCGTCACAATAGACAACATACCCGTCAGATCCCTCTGGAAGGGCCAGAACTGGTGTTGTAATCAATCTCTCCTTCAGCATCTGAAAGCTGCGCTCGCAGGCATCCGACCACTGGAATTTTGCTGCTTTCTGGGTAAGCCTCGTCAGTGGTGCTGAAATAGAAGAGAAATCCTCCACGAACCTGCGGTAATACCCAGCCAATCCCAGAAAACTGCGCACCTCTGTCGGTGTAGTAGGCCTAGGCCAATTCTGCACAGCCTCAATCTTCTGCGTGTCGACCCGAATACCATCTGCGCTGACAATATGGCCCAAGAATGCCACAGAAGTCAACCAGAACTCGCATTTAGAGAATTTAGCATATAACTTCTGCTGACGGAGAATGCCAAGTACCGTCCTCAAATGATCTGAATGCTCCTCGGCTGATCGCGAGTAAATCAAGATATCATCAATAAACACAATAACAAACATATCCAGAAAAGGCCGAAATACCCGGTTCATCAGATCCATAAATACTGCTGGAGCATTAGTCAGCCCGAAAGACATAACTCTGAACTCATAATGCCCGTACCGAGTCCTGAAAGCAGTCTTCGGGATACCTGACTCCCGTACTCGCACCTGATGATAACCAGAACGCAGATCTATCTTTGAAAAATATCTAGCACCCTGCAGCTGGTCAAACAAATCATCAATCCGGGGGAGGGGATATTTATTCTTAATAGTCACCTTATTCAGCTGCCGGTAGTCGATACACATCCGCAATGACCCATCTTTCTTCCTGACAAACAATACCGGCGCCCCCCAGGGTGATGTGCTGGGCCTGATAAAACCCTTATCCAGCAAATCTTTCAGCTGCTCCTTCAACTCCTTCAACTCAGCTGGTGCCATCCTGTACGGAGGAATAGATATAGGCTGCGTATCTGGCATCAACTCAATAGAAAAATCAATCTCCCGCTCAGGCGGAAGGCCAGGAAGCTCGTTAGGAAAAACATCTGGAAACTCACTGATGACCGGAACGGACTGAAGGGTAGGTACCTCCGCGGCAGTATCGTGCACACGAACCAAATGATAGATATAACCCTTCTGGATCATCTTCTTAGCCTTGAGGTATGAAATAAACTTACCCCTCGGCGATGCTGTAGATCCGAACCTCTATGACTGGTTCCCCTGGAAACTGAAAACGGACTACCTTTTTCTGGCAGTCGACATTAGCATAACAGGAAGACAACCAGTCCATGCCCATAATGACGTCAAACTCCAGCATGTCTAACTCTATCAAGTCAGCCTTAGTGCTACGATCATAAATGGTCACAGAACAATCCTTATAAATCTGTCTCGCTATAATAAAATCCCCAACTGGCGTAGCTACCTCAAACGGTTCTATAGGCTCAGACACTATCCCAATCTTACTAGCAACGAGCGGGGAAATATACGATAAAGTAGAACCAGGGTCAATCAATGCATATACAGATCTGGAGAAAACCAGCAATGTACCTGTGACGACGTTTGGCGAAGCCTCCTGATCCTGGCGGCTGGCCAAAGCATATATGCGGTTCGAGGGACCGCTAGAACCTGAAGTGCCACCGCGGCCTCGACCGCGTCCTGCCGGTGCTGAAATACCTCGCCCTCCAGGGCGTGCAACTGATGGAGCAGAAGAAGAACCGGCGGCTGACCCTGTCTGCTGAGCAGCACTACCAGAACCGCTAGCCAATGGACAATCTCTCATAAAGTGGCCCTGACCACCACACGAAAAGCAAGCTCCAGTCGCTCGGTAACACTCCCCGGGATGAGACTTCCCGCAATGAGGACAACGGGGTCTGGGTGGTCTGGCCTGGCTGGGACCCCTGGGTACCTGTGAACCTGCCACTCTGGAGCTCTGACTGGCCCCAGACGGTCCTGTACTATCGAATCTCCGGCTGCCTGACTGAGTACCCCGGCCGGAGGGAGGAAAATGCCTGTCTGACGGCTGCTGCTGAGGCTGTCCGCCTCGAGAATCTCCAGCATAACCTGCGGACCTAGCCCTCTTGGGCGGCCTCCTATCTCGATCTCTGCCAGCCGGATCAGATCTGCGACGGTCCTCCATACCCATCGCATAGGCCTGAAGCCGGGCAATGTCCATGTCTGCCTGCAATGACACTGCCATACAACTATCAACCAAATGCCGGTCCAATCCCATAACATATCTGTGCATCCGATCGGACATATCTGCTACCACGGCCGGTGCATATCGGGCCAGAGAATCAAACTCAAGGTTATACTCGCGAACACTCCGACCCCTCTGCTGCAGACGTAAGAATCGATCAGCCCGTGCCCGCCGTAACTCTGGTGGCAAAAAGTGGCGGGTGAATGCTGTCACAAACTGATCCCAAGTGGCTGGAGGGGCACCCTCTCCTCTAGACAGCTCCCAAGTCTCGTACCAGTGGGTAGCCACATCTCGAAGCCTGTGGGAAGCCAGCTCAACTGACTCGGTCTCTGAAGCCCTGACCAAGTCCAGTGAGCGTCGCATCCCCCGAATGAAGTCGTGGGGGTCCTCGTCGGGCTTAGACCCGAAGAACTCTGGAGGGCCAAATAGCAAAAACTCCCGAACTCTCAGGCTGTCCCGCCTGTCATCATCATCGTCGTCCCTCCGCCCGCGCCGGCGAGCCTGTCCTGCTACCAGTGTAGTCAACAGCTGTACAGCCTCCCTCAGGGTCCTATCCTCCACCCCTGGCTGAGGAGCTGGAGTCTCAGGTGCGGGTACACGGACCTCTGGAGCTGCTGAAGGTCCTGCTCCAGGCTGTACTAGTGGGGGTGTAGCAGACCCCTCAGAATGAGGCACATCCTCAGGCAAATCATAGACACGAGCCCGGGTAGCTCGCTGTGCTTGGCTAGTCTCTCCAATCCTCGCCTTGCCCTTCTGGGCCGCCGTTGCCTTCTTCGGAGGCATCACTGCAAATACAAAGGCGAGTCAGGTCAAAATCATCCTAATAGCACAGCTCTATCGCACGATCTAAGATTCCAAAGAAAGTAACATCCTAAATGCCCTGTAGCTTCCCGTTTATAGATGTGGTGCACAACACATCGATAAACAAGACTCTACGAGACACGGCCTGTAGACATTCCGAGGACAAACTGCTCTGATACCACGTTTGTCACGACCCAGCCCCGTGGGCCGCGACTGGCACCCTACCTGGGTACCCAGACCGAATCGCACATTCATTTGCAAATCCAAACTTATTTCGTAATTTTTCAAAATCATGCCGAACATAATTTATATCAAAATACGTCTTAAGCGGTCGTGCCAAATCAAAATATCATATCAAATACAAACTGAGCGGCGGAATGGACATCGCCGGTCAAAAGTGCAAATATAAGCATAAGGGCCATTTGGGGCCAGCATAACAAACAGACCGCCTTAAGACCAGAAAACGGAATCAGACTAACACACATAGGACCCTCGCCCCACATATATGACTACAGGCCTCTACGAACTCAAAACAAAAACATATGGCGAGACAGGGCCCCGCCGTACCCAAATAGTCAAATATACCGAATATATATACAAAGCAAAAGAGTCTGTACCAAAAGTGGACTCCGGATCAAATAAGAGTACTCCGGAATAGCAAGAAGTGAAGCCTACTGCGGAGGATCACCGATATCTACACCTGCGGACATAAAACGCAGCCCCCGAAGAAAGGGGGTCAGTACGAAATATGTACTGAGTATGTAAAGCACGGAGTACAGAATTATGGATCAAAACCGAAAGCAAATCAAATGTCAAAGTGGGGTACAACTGGTATGTCAAAATCTGTATCGAAATCATATACATGTATTTTATGCAAACAAAATCATGCAAACGCTTAAGAACGTGGTCGCCACTCCGACGCTGGCGCCACACACAGCATAACACCAGAAGGTTTCAAATCTCCGTACATCCCCGAACACAAGCATAATCATAGGTGAGCGTATCGCATCACGAGCCATATCACAGCATAACTCCAAACGGAACCCGGTCCTATGGCGAAGCCTTGGGAACCGTAACACAGCATGCGGCCGAATTTGTCATTAGGCGCATGAATCAAAACCGGCCCGGGAACCGGTGAACGAAGTCATAATAAGGCACGAGCGGAGTCGTGAGCAAACAAATGCAAATCGTATTTCAAAATAATGTTTCAAAACAAGGTAAATTCATAAGTCATATTAGAATACAAAATAGTCGAATACTTAGCCGACATAAGGTTTCATTTTGCAAAACGTTTCCAAAATGGTCCATATAGTTCAAAACATAGATTAGCGCATCGAATTGTCCAAACATACCCCATAGGAGGATGTCCCAAAGATCAGAAGTGGTACTTTCAACTTTATTCTCAAAGATGGCCCGAGGGGCAAATCGGGCATTTTGGGGTAGCGGACCCACCTCGAGTCGAAGTGAGGTGGCGAACATATTTTTACGAGCAGTTATATGCCAAGGGTCATACATAATCATTTCTAGGTTACCCGACCACATTTCGATAGGTTTCGGACGAATAGTGGCATTCTAGCCAAAATGGAGCCTTTAGGCCTCAATTGAATTGAATGAATAGTAACGTTTCTGTGGATCGGGTTTCGAGGAGCAGAAATGCGCCGGAAGGTCTCATATCCGACTGACACACTAAGATATGCCAAATGAAGGAGTGGGAAGCTTTACATACCTCACAGACGTCGTATGCTCTTCCAAAAGTCCAGTCCCGTTTCGTCAAAAATCTGCAAATGGTCAAAGTTACCAATTGAGATTCTTAGGCTTAAAAATGCCTTTAACTCCAATTTTTGCCTACCGAAATTTCGGCAGCATTTCCCCTATAAATCTAACATCCCCGAGGCGTAGCTCGGCTCAAATTAACCAACCACAACAGCCCACACATCAACCAAAACAATATAAACAACAATCACACCATTCTAGCTTTAGAGTTCTACTTTGTTATCTAAGTTGGCAACTTCCATTCAAACTTTCAAAACTCCAATTCTATATCCACATAATTGTATTAATTTACCTATACAACATTAGTCAAACACATTCCAATTACAACCTAAGACATACACGAAATTGCACCAAAATCAATTAGTTTCCATAGTTCTTCAAAATATCAAAATTTCACGACGAACATTCTAACTAACGTCGTTTCATTCCGAATTCATCAATATCATTATAAAGTCATATCTAAAGTCTCTAGCACCCAAAATATACATTGATACGCATAAAGATACCAAGGATATACACTTTCCGATAGTATCCAAAATCATTTTTCAACGCCAATTTCGTTCACCAATCAATCATTTACGACATAAGGGTCACAACAACACATTATGCCAACTTAAACAAGATCAATTCAACCCATTTCTTTCTTCCATAACTCACGGCTAATACACACTACACACACACACCCACGACTTCCTATTTGCATCAAAACTATGGGATTCCCATCTACTCCCAATCCTTAACATATTCATATCAATTATATATCAATCAAGGGGCAAAATTCTTACCTTTCTTTGAAAACCCGACTTGTCGAAAACGTCGTCCTCGTGCCAAACTAATTATACCCCGTTGAAGAGGGCCTTGAGTACTTCACAATTGTGTAGAAACCAAGATTTTTGAATCACCACACAAGCTTGGAATTTTTCTCTTCTTTTCCCTTTGCACTTCGGCCGAAACCCCTTTTTTTTTGTGAGTTCTTTGATTTTTGTTCTTGAATTGCTAAGACTTCCTAGTATATATCCATTTGGGGTCATGTGCATAGCACATGACCCTTTTAAAAATGGGCTTGGCCGGCCCCTTCTCTTTCTTGGGCTTCAATTGTAATTTTTTTATTTCTTGGGCCCACTTCTTGAAAAGTCTCGATTTGTAATTCCCGAAACTAATTTCCGAAATTCCAATTTTATCCTCGGCCTTCCCCGAGGTCTTAGCATTAAAGATTTCACAACCAACATAGTCATATTCACAAAAATTAAATTTATGTCCTTCTAACACCCGAGTCATAATTATTTCTCGATTTCCAATTGTACGAAAACACGGGGCCTAACAAATTCCTCGATAATCATGGTCATAGTTCGCTATTGCGTTTTCTCACATATAATTCTTATCCCATATTCTAAATGTCATTCATAACATACTTACAATTACAACATATCAATATTCATGACTCATCACAAACTACTACTCAAAATCTCATTATTCCTATCTTTGTGACCCATTTTCTATCTCCTTCCATAATCTAAGTCTTTCAACCTCTCATTACCTTAAATAACATGAAAAATCATAAAACTTATCTTAGATAGTGTAGGAATAATCCTTGAGTAGAAATACTTCTCTTGCACCAAAACCTTAGTTCACATCCATTGGAATTTCTTGGCTTAGATGAACCCTAGTGAGTTTCTTGCACTTGTTTCTCTTGATTTGATGAAGTTGATCCTTAGTTTCACTTGGATTCTTGTAGACAAAGAGTGTGGAAGGTTCTAGAGAGTTCTTGAGTCGTGGAGAGAAAATGAGAAGATGGGAAATGAAAATAATGAACTTGGGTCCCTTATTTAACAACTTAACATTCTGTCCCGACTAAATTATACGGACACTTATACGGTCCGTATAAATTTATATGGTCTGTATAAGTGACCGTAAAACTATCCAGGCAATAACTCGTTCTATGACCTTTATACGACACATTATACAGTCCGTATAATTTTATACGATCCGTATAAGTGACCGTAAAATTATTCTAGCAATAACTCATTTTGTGACCATTATACGGCACATTATACAGTCCGTATAATTTTATACGGTCCGTATAAGTGACCGTATAATCCCATCAGTGAGGGACCTTTTCTATGACAATTCTGCGGACCATTATACGGACCGTATAACATTATATGAACCGTATAATTGGTCGTATAATCTATCTTTTCTCCGATTTTGTTCTCGTCACTTCGTTTGATCTCAAATCCTTATAGAACCTTCTTAGCACTTGTTTAACACTTAATTAACAATCTAAGGGGCATTATAACTCTTCTCCAAGACACCATTAAGCCATAATTAACTTGTTACTCGTAAATCCTTTCCGATACATATCGTATGCCTTGCCTTCTCTTGGCAAACTTTCTCCCCCTACCTCGAATGTCTTTGAAATCATAATTAGAGTCATAAACTATTATTTCTTACTTATTGCGATACCGTATACTTCGTTCCTTTCGTTAGTCTATTCACTGTGCATCAACGGGGAATTTTCCGGGGTGTAACATTCTTCCCCCTTTTGGAACATTCGTCCTTGAATGTTAAGCACTCGGGAATTCTACGAAAATTTTGCCAGAGTTTCCCCTGTAATATGGCACTACCATCCTGTCACAATTGCCCATAATAATATTGCCTCACCGGGACACAACACAATAGCACTATAAGTTAGCCACACACGACCCATATGCATAAAAAGAAAACATACATACCTCATAATCCCGATGTTTCATCGCGGATCTATTCTGGGGGATGAAATAAGTGCGGGTATTTGGATCTCATACTCTCTTCTGCTTCCCAAGTCATTTCTTCTCGGTTATTATTTTGCCACAGGACTTTAACTGAGGCTAATTCCTTATTCCGAAGTCTCCGTACCTGCCTGTCTAATATAGCAATGGACACCTCTTCATAGACTAGCTTTTCTGTCACTTGAACATCATCTATTGGAACAATCCTCGTAGGATCTCCAACACACTTGCGGAGCATTGTGACATGGAAAACTGGATGGACTAATTCAAGTTCTCGAGGCAAGTCCAATTCATATGCTACTTGACTGTTATGTCCCGTGTTTTCGTAAAAAATTGGAAATCGAGAAATAATTACGACTTGTGTGTTATAAGGACATAATTTGATTTTAGTGAATGTGACTATGATGGTTATGGAATTATTAATGTTAAGACCTCGGGGAAAGCCGAGAATAAATTTGGAATTTCGGGAATTACAAAAACGGAACTTTTAATGAATTGGGCCAAAAAAAAAATTGAATACAAAAATTAAGGCCCAAAGAGTAGGGTGGCCGGCCCTAGCAAGGTCCAAGCCCCTTTTTTTTAAGTCATGTGATGTGCACATGACCAATACTATGGATATATATCAAGAATACTTAGCAATTATCAAGATCATCAAAGAAAAATTCAAGAACACCACCAAAAGGGGCATTCGGCCGAACCTAATGAAAGGAGAGAAAAAAAATTTCCCAAGCTTTGTTGTTGATCCAAAAATCCTAATTTCTACATAGTTGTGAAGTACTCAAGGCCCTCTTCAACGGGGTATAATTAGTTTGGCACAAGAACCTCGTTTGCAACAAGTCAGGTTTTCAAGAAAATGTAAGAATTTTTCCCCTTTAATGTTATAGAATTGATATGAATGTGTTAAGGATTGAGAATAGACGAGAATCCCGTAACTTTGGTGTATATAGAAAGTCGTGGGTGTGTGTGTATATTATGTGTTGGCCGTGAGCCATAGGGAGAAGAAAGTGAGGTGAATTGATCTTGTTTAGTTGGTATAATGTGTTGTTGTGATCCTTGTGTCGTAAATGATTGATTGATGAATTAAATTGGCGTTGGAAAATGATTTCGGATATTATCGGAAAGTGTATACCTTTGGTATAATTGTGTATATCATTGTATATTTAGAGTGCTAAAGACTTTAAATATGAGTTATAGTTGATATTAATGAATTCGGAATGAAACGACGCAAGTTAGAATGTTCGTCGTGAATTTTCGTTGTTTTGAAGAATTATGGAAAGTAATGGATTTTGGGCAATTTCGTGTATGGCTTGGAATGTATTTTGAATGTGATGGCATAATCTTGAATGAGTGAATGAATACAATAATATGGAAATAGATTTGGAATTTTAAAGTTTGCATGGAAGATTTCCAACTTGTGTAGTAAGGTAGGCTTTTGAAGTTTGAATATGGTTATATTGTTGAATGATGTTTGGGTTGTTGTTGTTGATGTATTCTGAGCCGAGCTAAGCCTCGGGGATGTTAGATTTATAGGGGAAATGCTGCCGAAATTTCGGTAGGCAAAAATGAAGTTAAAGGCATTTTTAAGCCTAAGAATCTCAATTGGTAACCTTGACCATTTGCAGATTTCAGACGAAACGGGACTGGACCTTTGGGAGAGCATACGACATCTGTGAGGTATGTAAAGCTTCCCACTCCTTCGTTTGGCATACCTTAGTATGATAGGTGAATATGAGAACTTCCGGAGCATTTCTGCTCCTCGAAACCCGATCCACAGAAAATTTACTATTCATTCAATTCAATTGAAGCCTAAGGGCTCTATTTTGGCTAGAATGCCATCACTCGTCCGGAACCTATCGAAATGTGGTCGGGTAACCTAGAAATGATTATGTATGACCCTTTGGCCTATAAATGTTCGGAAAATATGTTCGCCACCTCAATTTGACTCGAGGTGGGCCCGCTAGCCCGAAACGCCCTAACTGTCTTATTGGGCTATCTTTGTGAATAAAGTTTGACATGCTACTTTCGATTTTGGAACTTCCTCCTACGGGATATGTTTTGAATATTACGATGCGCTAAGTTACGTTTTGAGCTATACGTACTATTTTGGGAACGTTTTGTGAAATGAAACCTTATATCGACTAAGTATTCGATTACTTTGTATTATGAAATGTCTTATGGGATTACTCTGCTTTGAAAGACTATTTTGAAGTATGATTTGCATTTGTTTGCTCACGACTCCGCTCGTGCCTTATTATGACTTCGTTCACCGGTTCCCGGGCCGGTTTTGATTCGTGCGCCTTATAATAATTCGGCCGTATGCTATGTTACGGTTCCCGAGGCTTCGCCATAGGGCCGGGTTCCGCTTGGAGTTATGCTGTGATATGGCTCGTGATGCGATACGCTCACCTATGATTATGTTTGTGTTCGGGGATGTACGGAGATTTGAAACCTTCTGGTGTTATGCTGTGTGTGGCGCCAGCGTCGGAGTGGCGACCACGTTCCTAAGCGTTTGCATGATTTCGTTTGCATTATATATACGCATATGATTTTGATACGGATTTTGACATACCGATTTGTATTCCACTTTGTTGTCTGATTTGCTTTCATTTCTGATCCATATTTCTGTACTCCGTGCTTTACATACTCAGTACATATTTCGTACTGACCCCCTTTCTTCGGGGGCTGCGTTTTATGCCCGCAGGTGCAGACATTGGTGATCCTCCACAATAGGCTTCACTCTTTGCTATTCCGGAGTACTCCTCTTTGATCCGGAGTCCACTTTTGGTACAGACTCCTTTTGCTTTGTATATATTCTGTACATTTGACTATTTGGGTACGGCGGGGCCCTGTCTCGCCATATGTCTTTGTTTTGAGTTCGTAGAGGCCTATAGTCATATATGTGGGGTGAGGGTCCTGTATATGTTGGTTTGATTTCGTTTTCTGGTCTTGAAGCGGCCTGCTTGTTATGATGGCCCCAAATGGCCCTTATGCTTATGTTTGCACCTTTGACCGGCGATGTCTATTCCGCCGCTCATTTTGTATTTGATATGGCATTTTGATTTGGTGCGACCGCTTAAGACATATTTTTGATATAAATTACGTTCGATATGATTTAGTAAAATTCTGAAATAAGTTTGGATTTGATAATGAATGTGCGATTCGGTCTGGGTACCCAGGTAGGGTGCCAGTCGCGGCCCACGGGGCTGGGTCGTGACATTGACCCACCTTGCGGATAATCTTATAGGGTCCAATGTATGGGCAGCTTGGCTGATGTACCGTCTAGTAAGAAAGATTTGGTTCGTGACATTCGTCAGCTGGCCAGCCTCGGAGTTCGTTTGGCGGATTCTGGGATTTCTGTTCGTCCAGTTGCTGAATCATCTATTATTCAGGAAGTAAAGCAGCGCCAGTTTGAAGATCCTCTCCTGATTCAGTACAGAGATGTGGCCCTTAATAAAGCAAAGACTCAGTTTGAAATCTCGCCTGAAGGGGTATTATTATATGACGACAGATTCTGTGTACCGGACATTGCGGGCTTACGACGACAGATTATGGGCGAGGCACATAATGCACGGTATTCTGTTCATCCTGGTTCCACTAAGATGTATCGTGATCTCAGGTGTTTGTATTGGTGGGACGGCATGAAGAAAGATATTGCTGAGTTTGTTAGTCAGTGCCCGAACTGCCAGCAAGTTAAGATTGAGCATCAGAAGCCCGGTGGATTATTACAGGAGATGGAAATTCCAACCTGGAAATGGGAGATGATTAATATGGATTTCGTTGTTGGGTTACCGCGCACTCCACGCAGGTATGACTCTATCTGGGTTATCGTTGACAGGCTGACGAAATCAGCCCATTTCCTTCCGGTTCGGACTACTTATTCGGCTGAGGACTATGCCAGATTGTATATCAGAGAGATAGTCAGACTTCACGGAGTCCCTATATCTATTATTACTGACCGAGGTACCCAGTTTACAGCTAATTTCTGGAGGTCATTTCAGGAGGGATTAGGGACTCAGGTGAGCCTCAGTACAACTTTTCACCCTCAGTCCGACAGGCAGGCCGAGCGCACTATTCAGATGCTCGAAGATATGTTGCGGGCCTGCGTTATTGATTTAAGGGGTAGTTGGGATGATCATTTGCCGCTTATTGAGTTTGCCTATAATAATAGTTATCACTCCAGCATTCAGATGGCACCGTATGAAGCCCTGTATGGCAGGAAATGCAGATCTCCTATTGGTTGGTTTGACGTGGGCGAGACTAAGCTGATTGGGCCAGATGTGATCCAAGAAGCCGTAGATAAAGTAAAGCTTATTCGAGAACGGTTATTGGCTGCCCAGAGTCGACAGAAAGCTTATGCAGATAGACGACGTCGACCGTTAGAGTTCCAGATTGGCGACTGGGTATTCCTGAAGGTGTCGCCCATGAAGGGTGTCATGAGATTCGGTAGAAAGGGTAAGTTGAGCCCCCGGTACATTGGGCCGTATCAGATCGTTCGAAAAATAGGCGAGGTCGCCTATGAGCTAGACTTACCATCCGACTTGGAGGCCGTACACCCGGTGTTTCATGTGTCTATGTTGCGGAAATGTATTGGTGACCCTTCCAGAATATTCCCAGTGGATGACATTCAGGTAACAGAGCAGTTGTCTTGTGACGAGCAGCCTGTAACTATTCTGGATCGACAGGTGCGGAGACTACGCACTAAAAAAGTGCCCTCCGTCAAAGTCCTGTGGCGCAACAATAATCGGGAGGAGATGACTTGGGAGGCGGAGGACGAGATGAAAAGGAGATACCCTCACTTGTTCCCGACGTCCACAGGTAATCTAAATTTTTTTCAGTTTGTTGTGTTGATTGATAAAATGAATTATGTATGTCATTATTAAAAAGGGACACTCCTGCCTTGATCATAAGACCTTATAAGTTTAATTTAACATTCGGGGACGAATGTTCTTAAGGGGGGGAGAATGTTATGTCCCGTGTTTTCGTAAAAAATTGGAAATCGAGAAATAATTACGACTTGTGTGTTATAAGGACATAATTTGATTTTAGTGAATGTGACTATAATGGTTATGGAATTATTAATGTTAAGACCTCGGGGAAGGCCGAGAATAAATTTGGAATTTCGGAAATTAGTTTCGGGAATTACAAGAACGGGACTTTTAATGAATTGGGCCAAAAAAAAAATTGAATACAAAAATTGACGCCTAAAGAGTAGGGTGGCAAGCCCTAGCAAGGTCCAAGCCCATTGTTTTTATGTCATGCGATGTGCACATGACCAATACTATGGATATATATCAAGAATACTTAGCAATTATCAAGATCATCAAAGAAAAATTCAAGAACACCACCAAAAGGGGCATTCGGCCGAACCTAATAAAAGGAGAGAAAAAAATTTTCCCAAGCTTTGTTGTTGATCCAAAAATCCTAATTTCTACATAGTTGTGAAGTACTCAAGGCCCTCTTCAACGGGGTATAATTAGTTTGGCACAAGAACCTCGTTTGCGACAAATCGGGTTTTCAAGAAAAGGTAAGAATTTTGCCTCTTTAATGTTATAGAATTGATATGAATGTGTTAAGGATTGAGAATAGATGAGAATCCCGTAACTTTGGTGTATATGGAAAGCCGTGGGTGTGTGTGTATATTGTGTGTTGGCCGTGAGCCATAGGGAGAAGAAAGTGAGGTGAATTGATCTTGTTTAGTTGGTATAATGTGTTGTTGTGATCCTTGTGTCGTAAATGATTGATTGATGAATTAAATTGGCGTTGGAAAATGATTTCGGATATTATCGAAAAGTGTATACCTTTGGTATAATTGTGTATATCATTGTATATTTAGAGTGCTAAAGACTTTAAATATGAGTTATAGTTGATATTAATGAATTCGGAATGAAACGACGCAAGTTAGAATGTTCGTCGTGAATTTTCGTTGTTTTGAAGAATTATGGAAAGTAATGGATTTTGGGAAATTTCGTGTATGGCTTGGAATGTATTCAATTCAATTGAAGCCTAAGGGCTCTATTTTGGCTAGAATGCCATCACTCGTCCGGAACCTATCGAAATGTTGTCGGGTAACCTAGAAATGATTATGTATGACCCTTTGGCCTATAAATGTTCGGAAAATATGTTCGCCACCTCAATTTGACTCGAGGTGGGCCCGCTAGCCCGAAACGCCCTAACTGTCTTATTGGGCTATCTTTGTGAATAAAGTTTGACATGCTACTTTCGATTTTGGAACTTCCTTCTACGGGATATATTTTGAATATTACGATGCGCTAAGTTACGTTTTGAGCTATACGTACTATTTTGGGAACGTTTTGTGAAACGAAACCTTATATCGACTAAGTATTCGATTACTTTGTATTATGAAATGTCTTATGGAATTACTCTTCTTTGAAAGACTATTTTGAAGTATGATTTGCATTTGTTTGCTCACGACTCCGCTCGTGCCTTATTATGACTTCGTTCACCGGTTCCCGGGCCGGTTTTGATTCGTGCGCCGTATAATAATTCGGCCGTATGCTATGTTACGGTTCCCGAGGCTTCGCCATAGGGCCGGGTTCCGTTTGGAGTTATGCTGTGATATGGCTCGTGATGCGATACGCTCACCTATGATTATGTTTGTGTTCGGGGATGTTAGGAGATTTGAAACCTTCTGGTGTTATGCTGTGTGTGGCGCCAGCGTCGGAGTGGCGACCACGTTCCTAAGCGTTTGCATGATTTCGTTTGCATTATATATACGCATATGATTTTGATACGGATTTTGACATACCGATTTGTATTCCACTTTGTTGTCTGATTTGCTTTCAGTTCTGATACATATTTCTGGACTCCGTGCTTTACATACTCAGTACATATTTCGTACTGACCCCCTTTCTTCGGGGGCTGCGTTTTATGCCCGCAGGTGCAGACATTGGTGATCCTCCACAGTAGGCTTCACTCTTTTCTATTCCGGAGTACTCCTCTTTGATCCGGAGTCCACTTTTGGTACAGACTCCTTTTGCTTTGTATATATTCTGTACATTTGACTATTTGGGTACGGCGGGGCCCTGTCTCGCCATATGTCTTTGTTTTGAGTTCGTAGAGGCCTGTAGTCATATATGTGGGGTGAGGGTCCTGTATATGTTGGTTTGATTTCGTTTTCTGGTCTTAAAGCGGTCTGCTTGTTATGATGGCCCCAAATGGCCCTTATGCTTATGTTTGCACCTTTGACCGGCGATATCTATTCCGCCGCTCAGTTTGTATTTGATATGGCATTTTGATTTGGTGCGACTGCTTAAGACATATTTTTTATATAAATTACGTTCGATATGATTTCGTAAAATTCTGAAATAAATTTGGATTTGATAATGAATGTGCGATTCGGTCTGGGTGCCCAGGTAGGGTGCTAGTCGCGGCCCACGGGTCTGGGTCGTGACATTGACCCACCTTGCGGATAATCTTATAGGGTCCAATGTATCGAGGACTTAACTTTCCTTTCTTACCAAATCTCATCACTCCTTTCATTGATGACACCTTTATGAATACCCAATCATGAACCTGAAATTCTAAGTGTCGCCGGCGGTTGTCCGCATAAGATTTTTGGCGACTTTGGGCTGTCAACAATCGATCTCGGATCACCTTGAATTTTTTTACAGCTTGTTGAATTAACTCAGGGCCTATTAGCTGTACTTCTCCTATTTCAAACCATCCAATTGGGGATCTACACTTCCTTCCATACAAAGCATCATACGGAGCCATTTGGATACTGGAATGGTAGCTATTGTTGTATCCAAACTCGATTAGAGGTAAGTGGTTATCCCAACTACCACCAAAATCTAAAACACATGCTCTCAGCATATCCTCCAAGGTATGAATAGTACGTTCGGCCTGCCCATCAGTTTGCGGATGAAATCCGTGCTATGCTTTACTTGAGTACCTAGACCTTCTTGGAATGATTTTCAGAACTTGACTGTAAATTGCGCTCCTCTATCTGTCATAACGGATATCGAAATACAATGGAATCGCACAATCTACTTGAAATACAACCTTGCATAATCTTCTGCTGAGTATGTGGTTCTAACAAGAAGAAAATGAGCTGCTTTCATGAGTCTGCCCACGATCACCCATATGGAATCATACTTTCCTTGGGAACGAGGTAACCCCACAATAAAATCCATGTTGATCACTTCCCATTTCCATGTAGGGATTTCCATTACTTGCAATAATCCTCCTGGCTTTTGATGTTCAATTTTCACTTGCTGGCAATTTGGACATTGAAATACAAATTTTTCTATGTCTTTCTTCGTGTCATCCCACCAATATATTAACTTGAGATCATGATACATCTTCGTTGCACATGGGTGAATAGAATACCGAGAATAATGAGCTTCTTCGAGGATTCAATGATGTAATTATGCAACATTTGGAACACATAGCCTACCTCGGTATCTAAGAATTCCATCCATTGAATTTTCAAAGGGAGACTCTTCTTTTTCATGAAATGTGTCTGTTATATCCCGCATTTTTGCATATTCGGGAAATTTGAAATAATTGTGACTTGTAAGAAATAAGGCCATATTTTGATTTTATTTAATATATGTGTTGTCCATGAAAAATGCTGATGTGGAAATATGGAGGAAGGCCATGTTACACCTTGGAAAATTTCGCGCTACCAAGGTCGTAGCCAGCTTAGTATGGGCCGAAGGAAGGGCAAATCTATGCAAGGATTGAGGAGAAATATTGTATTATAAGAGTGTAATAATGGTATACATATGACATTGGGAGACCATATGGGTTGAATTGGTTCATATGTCACTTACCGAAAAGCCCTCGTTGCTATAAGCTAAGTGGGGCCCACACACACCGGAGTTTTATAAGGGACATATGAAGATGTACATGAGTAGTACATGGAATGTTGAGCAAGTCCTAAGAAGGACCCATAAGCCAAATATGGGCATAAGCCATCCAAAAGGGCGAGTTAAGGAAAACATTTTCGGATGATCTGGTTTGGAGGGGCCAAAACGCTATTATAAAGTTGGAATTTGGGAACACCACAACAGGATGAAAGTTGTAGATAATTGAAAGAGATTTCTAACCATATGACGTGGGACCTCACAGCATATCAGGATCAAAAGTTATGGGCATTCTACTACAGACTGTCTGAGCAGAGAAGTTCTACGGACCATTTGACGGTCCGTAGAAATTTTTGACGAACCGTAAAACATTTTTACGGTCCGTAAAATGGACCCAGACCAGCGTAAAACGGTCACAGAAACCCATATTTTGCTGGGCAATTTTACGGACCATTTTGACGGTCCGTCAAATAGTTTGACGGTCCGTAAAAATGGGCGTAGAATTGCCCGAAGGATCAGATTTCAAGCCATTAAAAAGAGGACCCAAGTTCATAAATTCATTTCATTTTCCACACCACTTCTCTCTAAGAACCCTCTAGAACCCACTCCAATATTCATCCACAAGAAAAATCAAAGGTAAATCAAGATCAACAACACAAAATTCATGGAACCAGGTGTATAAAACTTGATTGAAAGTTCATCTCTTTCAAGAAATCCCAAGGAAGGTGAAGAAGGGTTTTGGTGCAAAAGGAGGAATTCTACTCCAAGCTTGTTCCACTATCATTTCAGGTAAATTTCATGACTTTCCCATATTATTTAAGGTATTGGAAAGCTAGTATACTTGAATTGTAGAAAAGCATGGGAAGTGGGTCTTGAATGGATGAGATTATATGAAATTCATGAAAATGGATATGTTGAGATTACAAACACGTTATAAATGATATTTAGACCACGAAATAAGAATTAGACATGCGAAAACACGATGATGAACCATAAACCATAAATGTGAGTTAATTGGAAGAAAATGGTGGATTTTGCTAAATGTACATAAATGACGATTGTGGATTGTGATATTGTGAGTAGTATTGTGAGTGTTGGGAGTTGAAATATGACATGGGAAAAGTAGTAGAAACGAAGGAAATGCTGCCCAATTTTCCCTAAAAAAAAATAGTCCGCTCTTATAATTGCTTAGCTAACGACGGCATGAATTCTCTTGAAGGTATACATGAGTGCATCATAGGGGAAGCAAGCAAGTGATAAGAATAGTAAATGTAAAAGGTATGTGAGGCTAGTCCTTTCTTTCTATGGCATGAATCCGATGGTATGATTCTCCTTTCTCTACATGAATTCTCTATATATACCACAGAAAGTCAAGAGTCTATGATCATGAATAGCTATATGAGATAAGAGATATGTTATGAGTACAATGATGATAAGCTTGAGTCTAAAGACTCTAGAGTTCATGTTATGACATTCCTATAACGCTAATGATGTCGTATGTTGTATACACTCACCTCATACATTGTTTCCTCCGAGGTGAAGCAGAATACCATTAAGTTAAGTATGTCATGTATTGTATACACTCACCTTATGTATTGTCCCTTCAAGGTGAGGCAGAACACTATTAAGTTATAGATGTCTGTTATGACATACACTCACCTTATACACTACTTCCTTCATGGTGAGGCAGGATACGTATAGATGTCCATAATATAGTCGGAGGTTACCGACCTTACATCACTCCGATAGAAACATAAATTTCCTTGGGCTCTCATGCATGCTACGTATATTATGTGTGTATATGATATGTATATGTACATAGGGGACATGGGGAAAGGTGAGGCGCTATAGACGCATCGCCACCTGATCAGCTGGTATCTTATGATATCATCCCGGACGCGGGATGCCCGGACGCGGGATATATGGGTGATGGATCGGGCCGTACGTTCCTCGGCACTAATATACTATATTATTTATGGATCGAGTCGTATGTTCCACGGCAATATATTTATATATATGATGATGTATGGACCGGGCTGCACGTTCCGCAGCAATATATGATATGATGATGGATATGAAGTAAGTCAGCAGGTGCTATTCCTTTTATAAGTGACAGTCATATACAGTTGCTCCTTATTGATGCTACATTTATCTCATTGACGTATTTTCATTGTTATTCCTTACATACTCAGTACAATATTCGTACTAACGTCCGTTTTCTTTGGACGCTGTGTTCATGCCCACAGGTAGACAGGGAGACGGCGCAGACCTATAGGAGCTATCAGCAGATTTTCAGGAGCACTCCATTATTCCGGAGGTGCTAATCGGGTTATACTTTTGTGTATATATATATGTATATGTATTTTGGGCATGACGGGGTCTTGTCCCGTCCATATGTCTAGCACTCCAGTAGAGGCTCGTAGATGCGCAGTGTGGGTTAGATGGTCTCACGAAATGCTATTTAGTATAAATGTTATTTTGATGGCCAAGAGGCATATGTATGTATATAAGTATATATGTTTTATATGGAATATGACTTTCTTACGATTTGAGTATAAAAGTGATAAAAGAGTATTAAATGAGTATGATGAGACATAGAACGATTGGTGCTCGGTGGTTAGCCCCGGGTACCTGTCGCGGCCCCTAGTTGGGTCGTGACAGGCCAAGTGCAAAATTAGGAATTTTGGAAATTTGTTTCGGGAATTTCAAAATAAAACCGACAACTAAATGGGCTCAAAATAAATGAAAAAAAAGGAAAGAGAGGCCCAACATTTTGTGGGGTGGTCGACCAACTTGCAATGGCCCAAGCCCATGTGGAAAACTTAATCTAGTAAATAAATAGAAGAGGCCTTTACTTAGTCATCCTTTTAGAAGCTTCAAGAAAAAAAAATTGAGAGCATCACAAAAGAAGGCCATACGGCCAATACAAGAAAAGAAAAGAAAAATTTTAGCCCATCAATCTTGAGTTCAAAAAATTGTAATTTTCTTGTATTCCTACTAAGCTTAAGACCCTCTTCAACGGGATATAAATTTTGAGGCAAGAAAGTACTTTTTTTGGCAAGTGGGAATTCTTGAAAAAGGTAAAGATTCTACTCTTTTTGTCTTGGAAGAATTTTATATATATGTTGAAGTATATGGAAATGAATGTAAAGTATGAAAAACTGTGTGTTATGGGTATGTGTGTGTGTGGCCGAATATTGTTGTGGATGGAGAGGAATGAACAAAATTTTATTTATTGTGTTAATTGTGTTGTGGTGGCCTTGTGATGTAAATGGAAGAATACTAGTTCAAGTTGTCATGAAAATTTGTTGTTAAGTTGTTGTAGGAAATTATGTGATTTTATTATAGATTTATGTAATTATGGGAATGGAGTTGTTAAGGTGCAAATTGTTGTTGTTGTTGATGAAATTGGAAGATAAAAAAAATGTGTTGTGAATGTTTTGTCGAAGGTTGGAGGTTTCGGGTGAATTATAGTTTTTGGTAGGAATGTTGTATATTTTGTAGAATGGTATGAAATGCTTTTGAAATTGTATTTGAATGATCTTGAATTAGTAGTGAATATGTAAGTGTCGATATCGGCTTGAAAATGCGTAGTTGAATTGAATAATGATGAATATGTAGAAAGGAAGGTTACTAGTGTTGGAATGCGTTTTAAATTGGTTTTTGATGTTATTGGTATGGTTGTTGGTATCGTTGGTATGGTTGTTGATGAATTTGGCCGAGTTTAATTCTCGGGGATGTTGAATTTACAGGGGAGGTGCTGCCGAAATTTCTGTAGACAAGTACTAGTTAGAATTGAATTTCTAAGTACTTGTAGCTAATGTTTGGTAATTGATATTATTTTTGTAGATATTGGAGAGCCCGAGACTTGACTCGGGAATTGATTAGCGGGCGATTGAGGTATGTAGAGCCTACCTTTGTTTCTATGGCATGACTATTATGAAACAAACAAATGACATATATGTATTCTTCTAAAGACAATTCTATTCTTAGAGCCACTAGGATGGCCCATGTCTTTGATTTCCATAAACTATCCCATATGGTTTGATACATACTTGTGATGTTTGAAGTTCTAGTCGATACGTTTCCGGATGTTGTCCGAAAAATATTTGATATGGCCAAAGTTTGGATATGTATATTTTGGATATGTGCATATGATTCTAAAGCTCCGCTTGAAGTGCTTTATAATGTTATTTGAAGCTCCTTAATATGAATGATGCTTAATTTTCAGAAAATGACCTATGCAGTGTTTTTCGAAAGTTTTGTAATTTAAAAGCTCGCAACTTTTGTATACTAATTCCGATGGACTCGATACTTACTTTGAGCCTTCCGCTATCAGTATATATATTTATTCGTCGAGTCTTGGAATTTATTTATTTGTATGCATATGGTTTCCGCACTACTCCGCTCGTGCATACTTCTACTACATCGTTCGCCGGATCCCGGGCCGGTTTTGTGATCGTGCGCACTATGTCATATTCGGTAGTATGATGTGTTACGGTTCCCGAGACCTCGCCATAAGGACGGGTACCGCTTGTATACGTAGTTATGATGTGACATGGCATATGATATGTTCTGGTGTTGTGATATGTTATGATGATACGATATGTTCGGAGATTGTACGGAGATATGAAACCTTCTGGAGTATGATGTGTTGTGGCGCCAGCGTCGGAGTGGCGACCACGTTCCCGAGCCCTATGCATGATTTTTATTTGCATTATATATATATATATATATATATATTTTTTTTCAGCACAGGTTTTGACATACTAATCCTGTATCCATTTTCTGTACTCCTCACTTCGGTTATGATTCAGATTTCTGTATTTCATGCTTTGGGGGCTGCATTTCATGCCCGCAGGTACGGACGTTCGTTTTGGTGATCCTCCAGTATATGATACATATTCTGCCACTTGGATTACTCCTTTTGATCCAGAGCTCGTATTTTGGGTACATATCTTCTGTTATACATATTCTGCATATATGACTATTTGGGTACGGCGGGGCCCTGTCCCGTCATATGTTTCTGTCATGGTTTGTAGAGGCCTGTAGTCATATATGTGGTTCATGGGTCATGTTTGTTCGTTTGTGATTATGATCTGCGACTTAATGCGGTCCCGTTTGCTATTATGGCCAAAACTGCCCATATGTTTATATATGTGTGTATATCTGGGCGGTGTGTATTCCGCCAGCCTACCGGATTTGATATGATGTTTCTGTACGGGCGACCGCTTAAGATGATATTTGTTTTCAGTATCTGTTTAAAATAACGTATGTTAAGTTTGAATCAATCTCTGATATGACGATCTGGTATGTAAGTTTGTTTGGGTGTCCAAATAGGGCACCAGTCGCGGCCCACGGGGCTGGGTCGTGACAGAAGTGGTATCAGAGCGGATTGTCCTCGGAATGTCTACAGGCCGTGTCTAGTAGAGTCTTGTTTATCGGTGTGTTGTGCACCACATCTATAAACAAGAGGCTACAGGACATTTAGGGTGTTACCTTTCTTTGGATCTTAGATCGTGCGATAGAGCTGTGCTAATGGGATGATCTCTTCTGACCGATTGTTATGTTTACAGTGATGCCTCCGAAGAAGACGACGGCTGCCCAGAAGGGCAAAGCAGTGGCAGGAGAGACCAGTCAGATACAGAGGGTTACTCGGGCTCATGTTCAGACTATGCCCGATATTGCGCCGCAGTCAGCGGGCTCTGCTACGCTATCATCATCAGAGGAGCCTCCAACTACATATCAATAACACTACGCAAGCTGACAAGGCTGCCATTATAGACGAACATATCCATAGCACATCGTATAGACACAGCTGAACAAAACTTGTACACAACCCACACATATGTCTACAGACCTCTAAGAGTATCAATAGTGAAATATGACAGGACAGGGCCCTGCCGTACCCCTTGATTTACATAAATTTATACCAAAAGATCTGTACCAAAGTAAGATAGGCTCCGGAAAAATGGAGATCTCCAAACAGCTGAGTGGAAATCCTAGGCTGGAGGATCACCATGTCGACTATCCGTACCTGCGGGCATGAAACGCAGCCCCCCGAGGAAAGGGGGTCAGTACGAGATATGCACTGAGTATATAAAGCATGAAATACAATAAAGAGGATCATGACTGAAATAGAGATTACAGGAGACAAGTATGACATTCAAATACCAAAACACTTGCCATATGAAATGTAAATCATGCATATCAATATCATATATCTTACCCGGCCCATTATGGGACTCGGTGAATAAAGTCATCACATACCATCCTTGGCGCCACAATAACATCATCATATCATCATATATATATACCGTATCCCGGCCCTCTAGTGAGGGACTCGGTGAACAAAGCAGTGAAAATGTGCACGAAAACGTACCCCAGCCCGGGACTCGGTGAAAGATATATTGAGGCAAGCACGAGTAGAGTAGTGAGCAACCATATGCAAACTAAGTCATATCTAAGACTCGATAGAATAATCAAAATGAACTATCATTTGAAAATCAAAACAATAATCATATCAAGTACCCTTCGAATGTCACAATGGATTATATCAAAATAGGACGCCTGAAATCATAGGCACGTATCAAGACATAATAAAATAAGTTCTGGGAATCAAGAAAATTAACCATTCTAGTGTTTCTAAGAATAGGAGCTTCTTTGGAGTCATATACACGTCGTTTGTTTGTTTCATAAAGATCATGCCAAAAAGAAGGAAGGGTTAGCTTTACATACCTTACGTCGTCCAAGGGACTCAACTTAATCACGAACTTTCCACAATTAGTATGCCAAACCTATAATCATAGGGATACGTACACAATTTTAGAGGGCTTTCGTATATCGCGTATATGAATTGATGACTATGACTCTAAACGAAACGGGCCGCATCTCCCTTATATCACTAGTACCTACCAATTCGGTATATTGCAACAACAGCCCAATAACAAAATAGACCTCGACGTTACAATATATATGAATTATAACAACTCACAATATCATATAACGAGTGATAAGCTCTAGCTGGGATCCGTACAATCCACGACACCTATTATATGTTTCCTTCTAAACTTAAAAACGTTCCCAACATGACAAAGACATTATTTACCACAAATTCCAACCTTACATCATATGATTATAACAAGAAAACAGCTCACAAATTCAACTATTTCCAAATGACGATTTTATTTTCAAGTTCGAGTTTATTTCATCAATTCCCAAATTTAGCCAAAATATCAATCACAATACCAATATCAATAAATACATATCCAAATAGAATTAAATCCATTCTTAAATCCTCCAAACCATCCCAATATACATTCCTATACCGACGCTTGTATACACTTCTTTATTTTCGTATATACATAGTATAACAACAAACACAACAACAACAACTACAGCCAATCCCACGATATTCCAGCACACCAAACAATTTATAACAACCACCAAACAGTCCATATGATAACAATAAGCATTTATCCGATTTTCGATATAGTTTTCGTAATTCTTTCTTCTAGCAACGTAGATACGACTCGGATAACTCAAATACATCTAGGAGAGAGGATTTCTTACCTTATGTGCCAAGATTTAATCTTCTTCCACCTTAGTCTTGAACAACTGTACCCAGTCCGTTCTATCATGAGCTTACTACAACCAAGAGACTACGATAACTTAATTGAAATGGGACGTGAGGTTCCTGCCTTTGCTTCCATCAAATTAATTGTTCCCCATGGTTAAATCAAATGGTTTCTGAACGTTTGTTTGCCTCTTCATAATGAATCTTCAAAGAAAAATGTTGTTGTACCTTTTTTTTTTTCGCTTCCAAAATGAATCCCAACGTGAAATGAAATGGTGTACATTTGGATCCTTCAGGTGAATTCTTTTCCAAAGTTAAGAATGGTTGCTGCCTTGTTTGATCTAGTTTATTGATGTAAAAAAAAAATCTGAAACGTAGCAGCCCACAAATATATTCACTTTAGTGATATAGGAAATGTTTACCTTATTTTAGTGGACCATGTCCCACTCTTAAGGATAAACTTCCAAAAGAAGACTTCCCTAAAGATGCCACATAACAAAATATATAAATTTGTCATCCTAGTTGCTGCCACGTTAGGGGGGTGACACCCAAAATAATTCACCCACTTAATCCATAATTAAATAATTAACTTCCCACTAAGTTCATCAAGTAACCATTTACGCATAATTAAATTCTTGATCTCAATTCACCTAAATAATGATCATTTTAAGCACACTTCATATACTCGTTATCATAATCATGTGGTATAGCACTAGCCCATATCCTTGTTTGCACCACATAAAATATTATTTTCAACCATCGTCGTCATACTCTTCCATTTTAAATCATTTCGGGACTTCATTCTTGCATACACCGAGTTTTTGATTTTCATGCATGAATGTGACTAAATCTTCCAACCTCGAGTAAAGTTTCTCATATTGGACGGTCCAATTTCCTAGTCCAAAAATACGGGGTATTATAGCTTGGATCGTATTTTATTCAAATAAATTTCGAACCTTGACAAAATTAATTTTCTTCGATTTGTTTAAGTTCTAATCCTTATGATACATCTGTACTCACTCTAACCACCTATAAGCTTGGGGGATAACCTCGTTTCCATTACTAATGTCATTGAACTCGCACGCTTTCCAACGCATGAAAACACGGGATGTAGCATCCTTCCTCCCTTTAGAACATTCGTCCTCGAATGTTAAACTAATCTTGTAAGTATACTGGTTATGGTGATCTCATAATGAATCAGTTGTAACTCGAACTCATCTATCGTGCTCTGCCTCTCTTTACTTATCCTAATGCCATTCTCCACTTGACATCTGTTAATATTGAATTTCCAAAGAAAGTGGTCATAATTCAGCTACTTTCGTAATTGACTGCAACTTACTATATCCACCTATACTTGAAGCTTACATCGAGTTTTCTTGTTTGGAGTTATCCTTCTAATCATTTGACATGCATTATCTTAACATTCCCTTTGAGTAGTTGAAAACGAGTTTCCTTCTTAGTAATGAATCTCTGTTGCAATACTTCCTTGACACCTCAG
The DNA here is from genome assembly GCF_019175385.1 of Lycium barbarum. NCBI lineage: Eukaryota > Viridiplantae > Streptophyta > Magnoliopsida > Solanales > Solanaceae > Lycium > Lycium barbarum. Next base: position 68,688,782 of record NC_083339.1, read on the forward strand.
GAATATCCTTTCAAGAGAGAAAAGTAAGTCACTCTCCTAATATGATTCTCCTTGATACTTGAACTTGTCGATCCCCTTTCTTTTTGCCTCAACTAGTCTAGAAACCTTTCGTCCTTATCATTACTCCTTCCCATAATCTTAATCGTATAGTCATTACCTCTATACCCACATTATTAAATCAACCATGTGAATCATTTGTTACATACTGATACCATGTCATTTGTTACCCACATAATAATCAGGAACGTTCTTCTTATCTTTAGAATCCTCTTCGGGTGTCTCTTATCGCTTCACTTATATCTGGACAACATGATGATCTTAAGGGGTTTTAAATCCCATCTTAATCATGTCTCATAATGAATCTCTCGAGAGCACTCTTTTGAGGTAAATACTCGTATCACACCGTGAGTGAACACTTATATAGGTAGTTCTCCCTATAGCACCCCTATCATCACATTGAGGTAATACCCCTCTCCTGTCATATGCCCATTTTTCAAATTTGTTTCACATTTTTCATCACTTTACGAAGTGCTATCTTGAAATTTCCGCCCCTCTTTTGTCCTTCGGCCCTTACCTCGAACCATTTCATTCTTACATCTATGCTTGTCGTATCACCTCATAATGTCGAAGGTCAATTTCCCTTCGTTGCTCAATGTCTATAACTATCTTACAATAGGATAGATGCCTTTGTCATGGTGTTCTTTGCCACAAATTCATTGAGACCCATAGGTCATCTTACGCATTAGCCCCTTTTAGTAATATAACTCATAACTAATCCTTCTGTTACAACCCAAACTTAAGGTGCCCGTCCTTTTTTTTTCGTTCTCTTAAATTCACTGTCTTCTAGTAACCAGTTCGTTTTGATCGTCTTGCTTAAACGACTTCACAATTTCCCCTAATCCATCTTATAACACTTTAGGCATATTATGTCATGTCGTTTCTTGTCATACTCCTTTCCCTTCCTTTATTCACTCTTTAATTTTCTCATATCCTACTGTAGGAGATTTTTCTGTCCCTTCTCCTTTGCTACCTGTAAGTCACAATATCATTAGTAAACAACTCTATTGAAAACATCTTAGTCTCTAATCCAGTATAGCATTGCTATCCTTTATAATATCTCTTAAGTTACTCGTTTCCATTCTCTTGTTGTATTCTTTCTTTCTATAAGCATCCACTTTCTAATGTTATATCATTCAAGACCTTTAGAAATAATTTTTAGCACTGTCTCAAATACCATCCTGAATTATATTCGTTTATTGTTGGCTTTCAGATCTTACTAACTTATTTCAGCAAGGGATCCCACTGGAAATTTAAGTATCCATATCAAATATATTGCAGTGTCAATCGTTTCCATCTTACACTTGCACTTCTCTCACCTACTTCCCCCCTTAAGGGTGTACTTATGCCATTATCCGTTTATATTCTGCTCTATGTCCCTATTTCCAATCTCAAATTCATTTGATCCCTTTTTTTTTTCAACTCGCTTGGTATACTGTACCATATCCATATCTTTTCTTTATAGTCTATAACTTTTATTGTCCACGTACGAAACCTTAACAAAATCATGAAACGACGAGAACCTTTCGATATATAGTACAAAATCTTATCTGATAATTTGTACTCGAGTAATGCAATCCATGTAGCAACTCATCCAAGGCCATATTCCTCTTACTCCAATCGATAATTAGTACTTATAGTCATTCCAAATTCTCAATTAGGTGGCACTTATATTCCGATGATAAGTGTCCAAAGTTCTCTTGTAATATTATCTTTATCCCAACCTATATCATTTGTTCCCTTTAATAGATTTACAATACATTATTTGTTCCTCAGTCCTACAGTCCTTGTCCTTTAAGGATTCCACTATTTCCGAGGTGAAGTTATATACGCGCAACACTTCTTTATACCTTACGCTCTTTTACCCTTGTTGTATACCCAACACTGACTTCTAACTTAGTCAAAATCATATCAAGTTCGTCTTAATAATAGTCTTATCTTATCACGTTGTCGTCGTACTACACCTTTAAGTTCGTAGCTACATATTTCCCTTTTATGTTACACTCGTACTCAATTAATTACGTCTATCTTAGGTGCTTCCTTTAGTATTCCTTTCCATTTCTCCAGTCTATGTCCATCTTTTATTTCGTGCGCGAGGAATCTCATGCTACCTCTGTATCCTTCGGAAAACACTACTCCTGCATAATCCCTTTCTCTTTTTCAAAATGTATTCTATTCATCCCTATTTGTTCTTACCATCCTAGTCATTTTCTAGCACTCATTCTACCTCGTTGCTCATCTTTCTATAGTTTGGTCTTTCACAGTCCCGTCACTTGTATTACTCGTTTTCTTGGCTATACATGTCACAACTTATTACTACACTATTATCTCGCTTTCTTCTTATTTCCTTCTTTCAATTACTCATCCTTTTCTTGTGCTCACTATTTCCGTTATCACATAATCTTTATTCTGAACTTTTCCGTACAGAACTTTATAAGTCTTCCTTATTCGTTCTACAACTCACTTTTCCATTTCACACTAGCCTGTATACTCTAGTCACATAGGTCACGTCATATCTTTTAATCACTTCCTCACTAGGCTTTACTCATTTCCATAACAATCCTTATTATATTCACATAATATCCTGTTTGTAATCAATCCTATAGTGTAACACTTCTTAACCTTATTCACGATTCTTACTATGGTTTAATTACACTCTGCGAGGTCGGCATACTTAACCTTTTACCCTTTCTGATCAATCTTATCCTTAATACCTCACCAGCTATCTTATCAATACATCCATATTCGTCACCATTCTTTCTCCTCTGCATTCTTGTCTCAATCATACTATTACTTCTTTTAACTATAAACTCGTCGTAATTTATCCCTGTTTATCAGTTCAATCGATACCTCAAAATAACACTCTATTGAGATTTGCCAGTCTTTTCTAAATCATCTCTTAGTGTCACATGCCCTTCCCAATTATCCTAGCATTTCTTTTTACCATATCGATATCGACCTCATAATTACTATTACTATCAATTCAACAGTTAACTTATTTCTCGAAGTCAGTTGTACTCACCACTTAGTCAAATCCTATCATTACTATTGACACGACCTTTCAAGAATATTACGAACTTATATCTCATTCTCTTTTTTATTTCTAGGAAAATTTTGGCAGAGTTTCCTCTGTATTTCTTACTATCTCAAAACCTGCACGCAGGAAATACCAACAAAACCTCACAGGGCCAACATATATACGTATATATCATATCATATCATAGCCACACAGGGCTCCCAATTTCAAGTAAAAGTATAAAGTTGTCGAAACTTACCTCATATATCACACCTCGAGACACACATGATCCTTTAGCGATTTGTCCTGTTATACCTTCCTATCTACCTTCCCTTTCATTCATCAACTTTACATTTCAACCATACTTCAATATTCTTACCTTATCCGACATGCGTCTTTCGCACCGTTGCTTACCTGTGTACTTTGTAACTTCCAATATCATCAGTCACTTCCTTCTGTCGATGCCGTTCTTCACCTGAAATCAAGGGTTAGTATAAGGAATTTCATTTCCTATGGCTGGGCTCTATCACACGATCTTAGATATGAAAGAAAGGTAACATCCTAAATGTCTTGTAGCTTCCTGTTTATAGATGTAGTGCACAACACACCGATAAACAAGACTCTACTAGACACGGTCTGTAGACACTCCGAGGATGAACTACTCTGATACCACTTTTGTCATGACCCAACCCCGTGGGCCATGACTGGTGCTCGACCTGGACACTCGTATACGTACCCGTTAGATATAGTCAAACTGGACCTGTGAACAGTATGGAAATATTCAAAAGAACTCCCACGGTTCATAACGTCATCATATATATATATCCCGATAACCTGTCTCCCGAGGAGTCACAACTAATCAAAACATAATATGATACGTGAGCCGATAAGGCTGCTACTACATGTCAATATAATACGCAAGCGGACAAGGCTGCCACTACATATCAATAACAGTACGCAAGCTGACAAGGCTGTCATTATAGACGAACATATCCATAGCAGATCGTATAGACACAGCTGAACAAAACTTGTACACAACCTACACATATGTCTACAGACCTCTAAGAGTATCAATAGTGAAATATGACAGGACAGGGCCCCGCCGTACCCCTGGATATACATAAGTTTATACCAAAAGATCTGTACCAAAGTAAGATAGGCTCCGGAACAATGGAGCTCTCCAAACAGCTGAGTGGAAATCCTAGGCTGGAGGATCACCATGTCGACTATCCGTACCTGCGGGCATGAAACGCAGCCCCCCGAGGAAAGGGGGTCAGTACGAGATATGCACTGAGTATATAAAGCATGAAATACAATAAAGAGGATCATGACTGAAATAGAGATTACAGGAGACAAGTATGACATTCAAATACAAAAACACTTGCCTTATGAAATGTAAATCATGCATATCAATATCATATATCTTACCCGGCCCATTATGGGACTCGGTGTATAAAGTCATCACATACCATCCTTGGCGCCACAATCACATCATCATATCAGCATATCATCATATATATATACTGTATCCCGGCCCTCTAGTGAGGGACTCGGTGAACAATGCAGTGAAACTGTTCACGAAAACGTACCCCGGCCCAGGACTCGGTGAAAGATATATTGAGGCATGCACGAGCAGAGTAGTGAGCAACCATATGCAAACTAAGTCATATCCAAGACTCGATAGAATAATCAAAATGAACTATCATTTGAAAATCAAGACAATAATCATATCAAGTACCCTTCGAATGCCACAATGGATTATATCAAAATAGGACGCCTGAAATCATAGGCACATATCAAGACATAATAAAATAAGTTCTGGGAATCAAGAACATTAACCATTCTAGTGTTTCTAAGAATAGGAGCTTCTTTGGAGTCATATACACGTCGTTTGTTTGTTTCATAAAGATCATGCCAAAAAGAAGGAAGGGTTTGCTTTACATACCTTACGTCGTCCAAGGGACTCAACTTAATCACGAACTTTCCACAATTAGTATGCCAAACCTATAATCATAGGGATACGTACACAACTTTAGAGGGCTTTCGTATATCGCGTATATGAATTGATGACTATGACTCTAAACGAAACGGGCCGCATCTCCCTTATATCACTAGTACCTACCAATTCGGTATATTGCAACAACAGCCCAATAACAAAATAGACCTCAACGTTACAATATATATGAATTATAACAACTCACAATATCATATAACGAGTGATAAGCTCTAGTTGGGATCTGTACAATCCATGACACCTATTATATGTTTCCTTCTAAACTTAAAAACGTTCCCAACATGACAAAGACATTATTTACCACAAATTCCAACCTTACATCATATGATTATAACAAGAAAACAGCTCACAAATTCAACTCTTTCCAAATGACGATTTTATTTTCAAGTTCGTGTTTATTTCATCAATTCCCAAATTTAGCCAAAATATCAATCACAATACCAATATCAATAAATACATATCCAAATATAATTAAATCCATTCTTAAATCCTCCAAACCAGCCCAATATACATTCATATACCAACGCTTGTATACACTTCTTTATTTTCGTATATACATAGTATAACAACAAACACAACAACAACAACTACAGCCAATCCCACGATATTCCAGCACACCAAACAATTTATAACAACCACCAAACAGTCCACATGATAACAATAATAATTTATCCGATTTCCGATATAGTTTTCGTAATTCGTTCATCTAGCAACGTAGATACGACTCGGATAACTCAAATACATCTAGAAGAGAGGATTTCTTACCTTATGTGCCAAGATTTAATCTTCTTCCACCTTAGTCTTGAACAACTGTACCCAGTCCGTTCTATCATGAGCTTACTACAACCAAGAGACTACGATAACTTAATTGAAATGGGACGTGAGGTTGCAGCCTTTGCTTCCATCAAATGAATTGTTCCCCATGATTAAATCAAATGGTTGCTAAACGTTTGTTTGCCTCTTCATAATGAATCTTCAAAGAAAAATGTTGTTGTACCTTTTTTTTTTTGCTTCCAAAATGAATCCCAACGTGAAATGAAATGGTGTACATTTGGATCCTTCAGGTGAATTCTTTTCCAAAGTTAAGAATGGTTTCTGCCTTGTTTGATCTAGTTTATTGAAGTAAAAAAAAAAATCTGAAACGTAGCAGCCCACAAATATATTCACTTTAGTGATATAGGAAATGTTTACCTTATTTTAGTGGACCATGTCCCACTCTTAAGGATAAACTTCCAAAAGAAGACTTCCCTAAAGATGCCACATAACAATATATATAAATTTGTCATCCTAGTTGCTGCCACGTTAGGGGGGTGACACCCAAAATAATTCACCCACTTAATCCATAATTAAAATTAACTTCCCTCTAAGTTCATCAATTAACAATTTACGCATAATTAATTTCTTGATCTCAATTCACTTAAATAATGATCATTTTAAGCACACTTCATATACTCGTTATCATAATCATGTGGTATAGCACTAGCCCATATCCTTGTTTGCACCACATAAAATATTATTTTCAACCATCGTCGTCATACTCTTCCATTTTAAATCATTTCGGGACTTCATTCTTGCATACACCGAGTTTTTGATTTTCATGCTTGAATGTGACTAAATCTTCCAACCTCGAGTAAATTTTCTCATATTGGACGGTCCAATTTCCTTGTCCAAAAATACGGGGTATTATAGCTTGGACCGTATTTTATTCAAATAAATTTCGAACCTTGACAAAATTAATTTTCTTCGATTTGTTTAAGTTCTAATCCTTATGATACATCTGTACTCACTCTAACCACCTATAAGCTTGGGGGATAACCTCGTTTCCATTACTAATGTCATTTAACTGCACGCTTTCCAACGCATGAAAACACGGGATGTAGCATCCTTCCCCCCTTTAGAACATTCGTCCTCCAATGTTAAACTAATCTTGTAAGTATACTGGTTATGGTGATCTCATGATGAATCAGTTGTAACTCGAACTCATCTATCGTGCTCTGCCTCTCTTAACTTATCCTAATGCCATTCTCCATTTGACATCTGTTAATATTGAATTTCCAAAGAAAGTGGTCATAATTCAGCTACTTTCGTAATTGACTGCAACTTACTATATCCACCTATACTTGAAGCTTACATCGAGTTTTCTTGTTTGGAGTTATCCTTCTAATCCTTTGACATGCATTATCTTAACATTCCCTTTGAGTAGTTGAAAACGAGTTTCCTTCTTAGTAATGAATCTTTGTTGCAATACTTCCTTGACACCTCAGGAATATCCTTTCAAGAAAGAAAAGTAAGTCACTCTCCTGATATGATTCTCCTTGATACTTGAACTTGTCGATCCCCTTTTTTTTTTGCCTCAACTAGTCTAGAAACCTTTCGTCCTTATCGTTACTCCTTCCCATAATCTTAATCGTATAGTCATTACCTTTATACCCACGTTATTAAATCAACCATGTGAATCATTTGTTACATACTCATACCATGTCATTTGTTACCCACATAATAATCAGGAACGTTCTTCTTATCTTTAGAATCCTCTTCGGGTGTCTCTTATCGCTTCACTTATATCTGGTCAACATGATGATCTTACGGGGTTTTAAATCCCATCTTAATCATGACTCATAATGAATCTCTCGAGAGCACTCTTTTGAGGTAAATACTCGTATCACATCGTGAGTGAACACTTATATAGGTAAATACTCTGGGTCCTCGAACTCTGACCCTGTCCTGAACTAAAGGAGCGGTCAAATCTCCTACCTGCAAACCGTGGAAGTGCACTAGTCACCGACTGGCCCGAGTGTCTAGAATGTGTCTGCCTTGATCCCCCTCTATAATCACTGCCTGTCCCCATAGATCTAGTCCTTTTGCTTTGCCTTCTATCACTATCATGATCACCTCTCTGTGGTTGCTGTCGTTGTCCTTCTAAATTCTGAGCATTGGCTTGTATTCGGGAAATATCCATCCCATCTTGCAACGAAGCCGTCAAACAGTCCTTAAATAAGTGTGGCTATTATAGCCCGTACCTTGTACGTTTGGATAGTTCAAGGTCGTCGTGGAAAGTTAAGGGCGAGACCATTTTCAAAACTTATTTTTGGTATACAAGTCGGTTATGAATATTATTTATCAATATTATTGGACAAAAGTATTGAGAAAGGTTAAGGGCAAAACGGAGAAATTGCAAAATGGTAAATGGTAATATTGAGGAAAGTCGAGGGGCTTAAGTGTATATACATAGGTAAATGGTGGACAAAATAAAAAGAAGACATATGGATAAAGCTTATGAGATAAGCTAAGTGGTCATCTTTTATTTAAGAAAATTTCAAGAAAATGGAGGAAAACTCTAGACAAAGAAAAAAAGGGAGGCATGTGGTTATTTCATATTAAGTGGGGATTAAAGTGTACAAAAAAAAAGACACTTGGTCTTCTTTGACCAAGTAAGAGGATTCAAGAAAGGAAGAGAAAAATCAAGGAAAAAGAAGAAAATTCTAGAGAGGGACCTAAGTGCAAATATATAAAGGTGGTGGAGGATGTATATATATATGAAGTCATCTTTAATTCAACAAATTTGGAAGAAGAAAGAACAAAAAAAAAAAGAAGAGAAGAGGAGAGTGGGTTCGGCCATGGCTTCAAAAATTTAGCCATGGAAAATTGATGAAGAAAAACTATTTTCTCCTAGTTTTCCTACCTAACGGAAGGTCCTCTACAACATGGAAGGGTTGTTGGAACAAGAACATCATTCAATTGCACGAATTCATAACTTTAGCCAAGTGAAGAATCAAAGGAGAAAGGTAAGGTTTCATCTTCTTTGTGTATGTTATGGATGGTTTATGAGTATTATAATGTGTGAAAATGGATGAAAAACATGAAAACATGCATATAGAGATGTGGCCGTGTGGTGCATGTGGTGTGTTGTGTAGGAAGAATGGATTAAGAGTATTTAGTATGTTGGTTGTGATTGTAATGTCAAGAAATGGGTGGAATTCATAAAGATGTGTATAATGTTGTTGTATGGCCGAATATGTGTAGTATTGTGTAGACAAGATGAAATGATTTTATTTAGAAGTTTAATTGTTGTATGCTGAAATCCATAATGTAAAATGAATGAAAAAAAAACCATGAATATAATATGTTGGAATGGTAGCCGTATGGAAGTGTTGGCCGTGTGTATGTAAGTAGTGTGTAGGAATGAAGAATGAATTGTATTTAGCGTGTTTGAATGTGTTGTAGTGTGAAGGAACGAATGAAAAATCATGGGAATTGTGTGTTGAAGGGCTGGCCGAAAATGGACTGTTTTGTGTGTCAAGGAATGAATTAATTTTATTTAGTATGTTTGGGTTGTTGTGTTGTAGATTCTATGTTGTAAAATGAATGCTTAATGGTTCAAAGTGAGGTTGAAATCATGTGGGCTGTTTTGGTACCTAATGTGATCTTAATATGGTTTCTTGCATTTGTAAGATTAATGTTGCTAAATTATGAATTGTTAGTGTAGTTGATAAATTTGGAAGAAAAGGAATGTATTGTTGATGTTTTCTTGGACTTGGAAGACTTCGGATTGGCTTGTGTATTGGATGGGCTGATTTGAACATTTTGTGGTTTGTCCGAAGTGTCCTTGAATCTTGTCTAAATGTTTTGGATTAGTACTTGAGTGTATGAATATTGATGTTGGTTTGATCGTATGCGGTTGATTTGAATGAAAGAGGAATATCGTCGAATTGTATAGGAAGGAGTTATTAATGTTAGAATGTGTTTGGGATTGGTTATTGATATTGTTATTATGAATTGTTGGTATTGTTGATAGTTTGGCCGGGTCGAATTCCCGGGATTGTTGTTGATTAGAATTGGCCAAGTTGAACTTGGTGGGATGGAGTATTTACAGGGGAAATGCTGCCGAAATTTCGGCAGACAAAGTGTTGCTTTAAAGAATCAACTCCTAAATGCACTAACCAATGTTTGGTAAACATGACCAAATTGTAGATTTTGGCGGATTTGCGACTTGAATTTGGAGTAGCATAAGGAGCGGAAAGACGTATGTAAAGCTTTACCCTTCTTTCTATGGCATGTCTTAGATGTAATATGTTGGTTAAGAACCCCGGGGACCCTTCTACCCTCCAGAATCCGCATCTAAAGTTTCTCCTTTTTCAATCAGTAGAATTGAATTAAAAAGTGTGCAAAATGTTGGAAGAATTTCCTAAACCTCTAGAACTCACATAAATAGGACCCAACTACCCTAAAACCTCACAAGTAACGCCGGGACATGTAATATATGTAAATTTGGTACGCCGCCTCATTTGATCCGAGGTGGGCCCACTGTTCCCGGATTTACCTTAATGTTCCGCTTGACTTACGTTGAAGCTGAATCCAAATGAAACTTTCGATCCTTATTCCATTACCAAATGACAAGTACTGTACCTATCCCAACGAGAATACTTCTATGACGATAATGATAACGATGACGTCAGAAAAGAGAATATGCCTATGATAAGTACGACAAGAATGATTCCACGAATAAGAGTCTTGAGCTAAGAATCCAATGTGAATATGAAAGTGTTGTACTAGTTTCTACACGATTTCAAAGCATATGAATTGACAGTTATAATGCCAATGATCTTATTCTGTGTCTCCTCTTAAAGCTATTTTCCGTCGATAGTCTCGCCTTATAATTATCGTTCCTTCAAGGTGAGACAAGTGACCCGATTATTCCATAATGTAATCGGAGGGTTTCGACCTTACGTCACTCCGATGGACACATGACTTTCTTTGGGCTCTCAGGCATGCCAATTGTATGACATATGAATATGAATGTGAATATGTATATGTATATGTATATGGGAAAGGGGAAGGGCCACTGTTATATCACCACCTGATTCAGCTGGATTTCGTCCCGGACGCGGGATATGGGAGAGCCGGATACGGCGTCTGTATTTGTGATATATATATATAATATGTTGGGACACTGTTGGGGAGGGGGGTGGGAGAGACGATGTACTCGGCGTCTGTGAATGTAAAGGAAGGACACCGTTTTCTGAAATGTTCTGTTTTCTGTATATGTAAATAAGAAACACCGTTTTTCTGAAAAAGAAACTAAACATGCATGACATCTGCAGAAAGGCAATCATATGTACAGGTTACATCTGTCCCAGGATAAGCTCCATATGTCTATTCTGTCATTATTCATTCTGCATATTCCTTTATTATGTTACTATCCATGCTTTACATATTCAGTACATTGCTCGTACTGACCCCTCTTCTTCGGGGGCTGCGTTCATGCCGCGCAGGTACTCCCAGATGATTAGAAGACCTTACTAAAGATGTTCCAGCAGAGATGGCTAACTCCATTTGTCCCGGAGGATTGCCAGGTCCAAGTATATGCTATGATGTTTTGTTCTATGTTAGAGACTTTGCAGACAAAGCAATGGGTATTGGGTTGTTAGTCTGTAAGCGGCTTCAGCAGCCGATATGTTATTATGTCTTATGTCACGAGCCTTATATGATGTTAGAGTTTACTTATGAAAACAAAAAGATATATACATATTGGAGAGCTTACTATGTATTTCTTTCCTTACCGATTCAAGAGTTTCTATATGTAACAAGAGTCAGCGGGTTCGTTCGGCTCCAGATATGGGGTCGGGTGCCCATCACACCCTAGTAAAGTCGGGGTGTAATAGTGGCCCTAAGCCACTCACAAACCTATGTACCCTGTCTCCTATCTCGGCCACCATGGTCGGGGCATATCTAGCCAAAGAATTAAATTGAAGGCTATAATCCCGAGCACGCATATTTCCTTGCTTTAGATTTAAGAACCTATCCGCTCTAGCTCAGCGGACCTCGGGTGGCAAATAGTGACGGATGAAAGAATCTACAAATTCTTGCCACACGGGAGGAGGCGCATTTTCTTTCCTTGATGCCATCTAATTATTATACCATAATACCGTCACATCTCGGAGTCTATAGGATGCCAACTCCACATATTGAGTTTCGTAGGCTTGAATAATCCTCAATGTTCTCAGCATCTCATCAATAAAGCCTTGCGGGTCTTCATCCGGCTTCGACCCGAAAAACTTCGGAGGATTTAAACTCATAAAGTCACGGGCTCTAGTACTAGCTGCCCGATCACTTGAACTCACATTCTGCCGCTGTGCTTGGGCGGCAACCAGCTGTGTCAACAGATAAATGGCCTCGGTCACTTGTTGACCCGAAGCAACCGGTGGAGGAACTTGAGCTGAAGCTCCTCCTTGTTCTTCTACATTTAGCGGGGTAGAGGAAGTATTAGATAGGGCCTCATTATGTGACTCGCCCTCATCTACATTCATTGGCGTCTCTCTTTCTACCCGCATTTTCATCATAGTCTTGCCCTTCTGGGCGGCTGTAGCTTTTCCCTTTGGCGGCATTTCAGAAATCATAACACACTATTAAGAGGGGAAAATCTTATAACACAGCTCTATCGCACGACCTCATAAGATGAAAGATGGTCATTTTTTCCTAAATGCCCTGTAGCCTCTTGTTTATTAGTGTGGCGCGCAACACACCATAAACAAGACTCTACTAGACACGGCTCGTAGACACTTCCTAGGACTGGGTCGTGACAAAAGTGGTATCAGAGCAGTTCGTCCTAGGAAGTGTTTACGAGCCGTGTCTAGTAGAGTCTTGTTTATGGTGTGTTGCCTGCCACGCTAATAAACAAGAGGCTACAGGGCATTTAGGAAAAATGACCATCTTTCATCTTAGGAGATCGTGCGATAGAGCTGTATTATAGGATTATTCCCTCCCTAATGGTGCGTTATAATTTCATCAAAGTTGATGAAAGGAAAGGCTACGACAGCCCAGAAGGGCAAGATGGTGGCTGAAGAAGGGCTTGATCGAGAGCCGTCTGTAGATGTAGAGGAGGGCGAACCCCAGAGTAAGGCCCCACCTCAGTTTTCCCATACCTCGTCCATTTTTGAAGATCCGAGGGGAGCTTTAATTTTAGCTCTAGCACCCCCCGTTCCTCCCCCGGATGCCTTGGGCCAAGAGATGAGACAGGCTATTCTTCTACTGACTCAGTTGGTAGCCGCTCAAGCTCAGCGGCAGGATGTGGGCCACGATAACAGGGGTTGGAGAAAGAGGGTTAGTTCTTCAGGGTTTGATCATGAGTATAGGGGTGCTCCGAGGCAACAATTCTCTAGTCACTCGGTTCGTGCAACAAGTGGTGCTCCTCCGCAGTTTCCTAGACCCAGATTTGATGGATCTACTTATTCTAAGTCACTCCAGAGTCTCAGAGTTTCCAGTTCTCGGATTTGGAGTGGTTCTAGTCAGACGAGATCCCCGGTACCACGATGTACTCAGTGTCGCAAGTTATATTGGGGACCGTGCCGCTTGGGATCGGATGTTTGTTATACCAGTGCTCGACCAGGCCATATCATGCGCGACAACCCATGGAGGCGTGGTAGAGATAAGGTTCGACCTATGGGGTTAGTAGCTGGCTCTTCGTCATCAGTACGCCTCCTAAGGCCAAGGCCACAGATGGTAGTAAGTGGAGATAGAGACCAAAGAGGAACACCCAGTCCAAGTGGATTCCAGCATCACATCCATGCGTTAGCTGAGCGACAGGATCCTGAGACTTCCCCTAATATTGTTCCAGGTATGTTGTTAGTATCCCCTTATGATATGTGTATGTATATAGATATCGAAGTTCTAGACCGAGTGTGCAGGCACAACCTATGGGACAAACTCCACTATATATATTCTTTAATGGTTTGGGATCGTTATGCTTACGAAAGAAACTCTGCCAAATTTTCCTAGAATCTAAGGGAGATAAGGTATAAGCTTGTGACATGTCCTGACGAGAAATGATGATGTGCAACAGGGCAATGGCAGGACGAGATTAAGTTAGGAGTATCATTGACAACTACAAGAGATTAGTAATAGTAATTATGAGATCGACAATGATATCGTAGAGAGAAATACTAGGGTAAATTAGGAAGACCGGTAGTGCTGAAGCACAATGTAGAAGAGAAAAGGTAACTCCAATAGAGTACGATACCGAGGTATTGATTGGAGGGATAAGCACCAGAAAGACGCGATAAGCTTACTAGCGAATAAAGTGACAGTACCCGGAGACAGAGGTACGAAAACAAAGGGTTATGATGAAAGAGAACATGTTCATAAAATGACTTATATGGTAAATGTAATATAACTGATTAGGAAGAGTAAAGAATTGATCCTAAACGGGAGAAAACAAGATAAATTGAGGGGGGAAAGGAATGTAGAGGAACAAGGATAGGAATAGGAAGAGAAGGAAAGGCGCTGCAAAGTACGTGCGCCTGAGAAGTAGTCGTATTACGATTAAAGGAAAATGTATCTCCTATGAATATCATATACCAAGTTAGATCAAGTAAAGTATATGAAGTGATGAGCTGAAAGGAAGAAAGACGGATCTTTCCGAATGTGTATCGATTACAGGCAATTAAACAAAGTGATAATAAAGAATGAATACCCTCTTCCCAGAATCAATGATTTATTTGATCAACTGCAGGGTGCCAAATGATTTTCAAAATTGACTTGAGGTCGGGTTATCATCAAGTAAGAGTCAGAGAGGCGGATATTCCAAAAACTGCTTTCAGGACAAGGTATGGCCACTATGAGTTCCGAGTGATGTCGTTGGATTGACAAATGCCCCAGCGGTGTTCATGAAATTGATGAATCATGTATTCAGGCCACTCTTGGACTTATTCGTGATAGCATTTATTGATGATATTTTGGTGTACTCTCGCATGGAATCAGAACATGCAGATCACTGCCGAATTGTCCTTGGAATTCTTAGAGCTCGAGAATTATATGCAAAGTTCTCAAAGTGCGAGTTCTGGCTGAATTCGGTGACATTTCTAGGTCATGTTATTTCAGATGACGGCATCCGAGTTGACACTCAAAAAAATAATAGAAGCTGTGAAGACTTGCACAAGGCCTACGACGCCCACAGAAGTTTGTAGTTTTCTGGGTTTGGCAGAGTTGTTGCATACGCTTCGAGACAGTTGCGGAAACATGAACAGAATTATCCAACTCATGATCTCGAATTGTCCACGGTTATTCATGCCTTAAAAATATGGAGGCATTATTTTTACGGTGTGCGTGTTGATATCTACGCAGATCACAAAAGTCTCCAACAGATTTTCAAACAGAAAGAGTTGAACCTGTGGCAGAGGCGGTGGCTAGAATTATTGAAAGACTATGATGTGAACATTTTTTACCACCCCGGCAAAGCTAACGTAGTATCCGATGCGCTTAGCCGTCGATCAATGGGTAGTGTATGTGGAGTTCCTTCAGAAAAGAAAGAAATGGTTCGGGAGCTCCATTGATTAGCAAATCTTGGAATACGAGCAATTGATTCAGGTAGTGCAGGCATCAGCGTTAATGACCCCACAATGTCATCCTTTGAATATAGAAGTGAAGGAACGGCAATATGAAGATTCTAAGTTAAGCCATTACCGAGACCTATCTCGTAAAAAGGAGAAGTCCCCATTTGAAGTTTCCATAGATGGAATCCGCAGATATCGAGGTAAGCTATGTGTACCGGATGTGGCAACTTTGCTCCAACGGATTTTAGAGGAAGCACACTATTCTTAGTATTCTATTCATCCCGGTGCAACTAAAATGTATCATGACCTCAAATTGATATACTGGTGGGATGGCATGAAGAGGGGCATAGCAGATTTTGTAGCACAATGTCCAAATTGCCAACAAGTGAAGGCCGAACATCAAAAGCCAGGAGGATTATTGCATGCAATGGAGATTCCTACATGGAAATGGGAGGAAATCAATGTGGATTTTATTGTGGGATTACCCCGTTCACGAGGGAAGTATGATTCTATATGGGTGATCGGGGACAGACTCACAAAAGCAGCTCACTTCCTCCCAGTTAGAACCACGTATTAAGCGGAAAATTTTGCCAGGTTGTATTTAAAACAAATCGTGCGACTCGATGGTATTCCATTGGCCATTATTACAGACAGAGCAGCACAGTTTATAGCCAAGTTTTGGAAATCCTTTCAAGGAGGTCTAGGTACTCAAGTTAAGCTCAGAACGACATTTCATCCACAGACCGACGGACAAGCCGAGCGTACTATTCAGACCTTGGAAGATATGCTACGAGCATGTGTGCTAGATTTTGGTGGAAGTTGGGACGAGCATTTACCCCTTATTGAGTTCGCATACAGGAACGGCTATCATTCCGGTATCTAAATGGCTCCATATGAAGCTTTGTATGGAAGGAAATGTAGACCTCCAATTGGATGGTTTGAAACCGGAGAAGCACAATTGATAGGCCCCGACTTGATCCAACAAGCAGTTGAAAAAGTCAAGGTGATCCAAGATCGGTTGTTGACAGCTCAAAGTCGCCAAAAGTCCTATGCGGACAATCGCCGACGAGACTTGGAATTTCAAGCCGGTGATTGGGTGTTCTTGAAAGTGTCGTCAATGAAAGGGGTGATGAGATTTGGTAAGAAAGGGAAGCTAAGTCCCAGATACATTGGACCCTACAAAATCATCCGTAAGGTGGGTCAGGTTGTCACGACCCAACTCCGTAGGCCGCGACTAATGTCCGTGCTGGACACCCAAACGTACCCAATAACCCAGTTTAGCATAATAACAGAATATTTCAAATATAAAAATCACTTGACGTTAGTAATTAGCATAAAGGAACCGACAAAGTACATGGAAGCCGATGAGGCTCTCACAGATCGTATCATAACCAAACATATGCAGAACCCACACAAGTATGTCTACAGACATCTACAAATCATAACAGAATCATAAGACGGGACAGGGCCCCGTCAAACCCCTGAATAACCTACATATATATATATATATATATATATATATATATATATATATATATATATATATATATATATAGCGGCAAGCTGTACCAACATACAGGCTCTGAACAAAAGAGCGCTTCCAATGTAGCAGAATAGATGTCCTAGGCAAGTGGTCAGCAAATTTATCTTCTATACCTGCGCGGCATGAAAACGCAGCCCCCGAAGAAAGGGGGTCAGTACGAAATATGTACTGAGCATGTAAAGCACAGAACGTAGCAAACAAGGTCATAGTCATAGCAGAAGATACAGAAAATGGACAGAATATCCAGATTAGCAAAATACTGTTCACAAAGCATAAATAGTACTTGTTGAAAAACATATGTCGTACCTGGTCCCATTACGGAACAGATCATAACTGAAACAGAACTTACAGAGAAGTGAGTGTGACGTCCGGAGTATCAGATGCATATTTTAAAACATGAGGAGTATGTGCAGAAACATATATCATATCATAGCCGGCCCCTGCCAAAGGGACTCGGCAAACAGAACGTGGCCACCCCCCCGACACTGGTGCCACCATACATAAGGAACAGAGCAGAGTAGGGGATAACCCCGTAGCATAACATATCATATCAAATGGCCATATCAGATCATATCAGAATGTGTACATGGCACATCATACTCCACAAACCCATGTACATATATACCTGCCCCCTCACATCGAGGCGCGACGAACAATGCAGATGATTACGCTTGACAACATATCCTGGCCCGGGCTCAGTGTGGGAAACATTGGGACATCCACGAATGGAGTAGTGAGAGACTAAATGCAATTAAAATATCACAGATTTCCAGAGACTCAATGAGGCATATTGAATGACAAATCAAATCAATGGAGTCGGACGGAATCATAGTAAATGTACGTCATATTTCATAATGAATCACGGAAAATAGTACTACTGAAATCATTTTCATATCTCAAAATGGTTTACCAGACTCGAGGGAATCATTGTAATAATTTCTCTTCAGTAGTTCGGAGGACAGTCAAAACATTTCATTTTTATATTGTTCGAAAATAAGGCAATAGTGGGATAAAATAGAAAAGCGGGAATAGTGGGGATCAAAGTAAACGAGTTTCGGATATCATAATAAATTACAGAAATATAACCTTTCTGAAACCGTTCCGAGTGTTAAAACAATTTATCAACTCAATGGAATATTCAAAACAATATTTGTTGGGTAATTAGAATGGTAGTAAAAACGTTTCCTTCAAAAATCGCTCGAAAAGAGGACTTAAGTACCTTAAGGGCAGAACCGGGAATAGCGGGCCCACCTAGGGACAAACAAGGCGGTGGGCTCGAATTACGCATTTTTAAGCTTATGGGGTCATCTACGAAGGTTGTACGGATATTCTATAATTTCCAAAGTAATTCGGGAAAAGTTTGCTAAGTTTTCAAGAAAGAGTACAAAAAGGGTTCAATCTTACTGAAAGAAAAATTGATATTTTCACTTGCGGATTCCGAGGGGCAGAAAGTCTTTCTACGCCCGAATCTGATCCTAACATACTTAGGGCATGCCAAAAGAAGAATCGGGGAAGCTTTACATACCTTTTGAGCTTTTTAGGCCTATCCCAGCTCACTTTCCGTTTCGTCGAAAATCTGCAAATGGTCACATTTACCAATTGTGAGTTATGGATGCCACAAATTCAACTTAATGCATATTTGTCTATCGAAATTTCGGCAGTACTTCCCCTATACATATAGCACCCCCGAGAATTCGACTCGGCTCAAAACCATCAACAACAACCCAAACAATAACATCAACATCAACAACAAACATTAGAAACACAATATGGCACAACTAGTTCTACTTGCCGACATAATGCCATAATCTTCATTTCAACTTCAATTTCAAACCAATCTCAATGGGTTCACATTCTTTATCAATCTAGATCATCCTAACATAGTTTAGAAGCATTTCCTATCATTTCCACAAAATATTCACACGATATACATAATATACAAATTTTCCGCCAAAGTCATAATTCATTCAAAACTTCTAATCTTTGGCATACATATTCATAACATGCTTCCAACTTCCAAATTCATCAATGATCATCACAATTAACAACCAAATAACTTCATTTTCTTAATGTCGTAAAATCATACTAAAACGACATAAGTTTCTACATTCCATTTCAATACAAACTTATCTCATCTTACTTCCATTTACATTGAAAGAATCATAATAACACACTAAAAAACTTCATCCATTTCCACTCCAAGTTCAACATACCACACGGCCATAGGCTCTTTTATCAACTTCAACTAAATTCATTCAACTTCCAATTCCAATATGCATTTCATCACAACCAAAACTAGAATATAACATGAATTCAACACATTATGGCTATACAATACATATATTCACTCGGCCACATACCATAGGGTTTACCCACTTTGAAATCTTCCATTTTTCCATACAATCAACTCATTCCCACACTCTACAACACAAACAAAACATCATAACACCATAAAAAAGAGATGAATTCTTACCTTATTCTCTAATCTTCTTCACTTGGATAAGTGATCAAATTGGAGCACCAAGTGCTTCTTCCCCCAAGACAATCACACCAAGTTATAAAGGGACCTTGAATTAGTATAAAAATCACAAGACAACAATTTTTGGAACAAGATTTTGGGGGGTGAAAATTTTCATGGAAAACCCGTAAGCTTCTTCTTTTTCTCCACTCTTGTTTGTTGTGTTCTTTCTATCTTGCTTCATGAACATTCTAAGTGATAAGGCCTCTTATACCAATTAAGCACATGATAAGTTATTAAAATTGTGGGGTGGGCTTGGCCTTGTGGCCGGCCACCCCCTCTTGTTGGGCCTAGTTTTTCATCAATTTTTTTTTGAGCCCAAAGTCTTATAAATCTCGTTTAGTAATTCCCGAAACTAATTTCCGAAATTCCAATTTTTGCCCTTAGCCTTCTTCGACACTCCCACATTAAGATTCTTTCATGCATGACTCCTATGTCAAATAAAATCAAATTTGACCTTGTTTCTCACAAATAAAAGATATTTCAAATTTTCAAATTTTTTTTTTTTTTTTCGTCGTGTGAAAACACGGGATATAACACAGGTAGCCTATGAATTGGATTTGCTTTCGGAGCTTGAATCAGTCCATCCAGTCTTCCACGTTTCGATGCTTCGCAAGTGTGTTGGAGACCCCACCAAGATTGTCCCGGTAGCCGATGTGCAAATAACAGAAAAGCTAACCAATGAAGAAGTACCAATTGCCATCCTAGATAGGCAAGTGCGCAAACTTCGAAATAAAGAGGTAGCGTCAGTCAAAGTATTGTGGCGAACCAACAATCGGGAAGAAATGACTTGGGAAGCAGAAGAGAGCATGAAATCCAAGTACCCACACTTATTCCAACCCCCGGGAGAGATCCAAGACGAAACGCCGACGATATGAGGTATGTACGCTTCATTTTTATGCTTTTGGTCGTTTGTGGCCACGGAGATGTTGATATTGTGATGTAGCCCGGTGAGGCGATGATATTATGGGTTGTTGTGACAGGTTGGTAGTGTCAAATTACAGGAGAAACCCTGGCAGAATTTTCGTAGAATCTCGAGTGCTTAACATTCAAGGACGAATGTTCCAAAAAGGGGGTAAGAATGTTACACCTCGAAAATTTTCCGCGAGCCTATAATGAATAGACCAATGAAGGGTATGAGTGTGCGATGTTTTACTAAGTAGGGAATGACTAATTATGAATTTTTGGAAATACGAAAGTTGCGGAATTTTATTTCAGCCCAGTGATCGTAAAGTGAATTACGGCCAGTAAAGTGCCATCGTCCTTAAACATTTCAAAATTTTGAATTTCTGTTAAATGTTGAAATGGTAAAATACGACCCAGAATATGGACCGTAAATCAAAATACGGCCCGTAAACTGAGTCGTAAACTGCCATGATCTCCAACCAACCTTTCTGTTTCTGATATGCTTAAATACGACCGTGGAGGACGGACCGTAAACCAGTATACGGTCTGTAAACTGTGGTTTACGACCACTGTACACCCCGACTGTTGTTCATTAAAAATTAGATTTTGAGTATTAAAAAGGGACCCTAACCTCATTTTATTTCATTTCTCATCTCCACAATTCAAGAACACTCTAGCATATTCTCCAAACACTTCATCCAAGAGAATCAAAGGAACATCAAGATCAACAACATTAAATCCATGAAGCCAAGTGTATGAAACTCAAGTGAAGTTCATCCAAACCAAGAAATCTAAAAGGAGGTGAAGTAGGGTTTGGTGAAAGAGGAAGGAATTCCACTCTAGACTTATTCCACCATCATCCAAGGTAAGTTTCACGACCATTTTATGTTGTTTAAGGTATTGGAAGGTTAAGATACCTGAATTGTAGAAGAACATAGCAAATGGGTCCTTCAAGAGTGAATAGTGTCATGAGTGAGTGGTAGTTGAATTGAATCATGAATGTTAGTTTGTTGTGATGATGAATACGTTATAAATGGTGTATATACCATGGAATAGGTGTGAAGCAAGAAAAATTATGATGATGAGCTAAAACCATTAAATGTGGAGAAATTGGAGAAAAATGGTGGATTTTGCTAAAGATAGATAAGTGATGAATGTTGATACGATATTGTGAGTGTTGTTGTAAATGTTGGGAGTTGAAATAGAACATGAGAAAAGTAGTAGAAACAAAGGAAACGCTGCCCAATTTTCTCTAGAAATAACGATGCGTCCTTATGGTCGATTGACTAACTATAATGTGTATTCTTTCGTGAAGGTAACAACGTCATATTGAAGGAGAACAAGTGACGATAACTTAACTAAGCGACAAAGTTATGTGAGGCTTATCCTTTCTTTCTATGGCATGAATCCCATAATATGATTCTTCTCCCTTTCCATGATTCTCCTATATCCCGGAAAGCCAAGAGCCTAAGATCATGAATAGATATATGAGTCAAGAGATATGATATGACGTTCTTATAAAGTAAATGATATTGTTCCTTGTATACACTCACCTTATATACTAATCCCTTCAAGGTGAGCCAGGATGTTCACAAATGTTCATAATGGAATCGAGGGTTCACGACCTTACGCTACCTCGATAAAGGATAGTTGTTCTAGAGTTTTTATGCATGTACTATGATAAGCATATTATGATGACATTACTCCACGCCTATAAGGCCGGGCAGCACCGTTAAGGCGGGCGGCTTTCACAAGATTACACTGTGTCTGTCACACCGTAATCTAGGTAGGGCATGATGGGCACCCGACCCTCTTTTAGGGCCGAGCGAACCCGCTGACTCTTATTACACGCATAATCTCTTAGGACTCTTGAATCAAATAAAAATAAAATTGTTACACCTCGGAATATTTCCCGTTGGTACGCAAGTAAATGAACTAATGATGTGTGCGAGGAGTGTGAGTAAATAATGTTTCATGGGAAATGTATGTGAAGGGATGTGGATGATTAGAATGAAAAGTCGAGAAATGAGAAAAATTGAAAGTTGGCAAAACAGCCCAATGGTCGTATATTGAAAAATACGGACCGTAAAGTGCAATACGGTCCGTAAACTGGCAGTCGTAAACTGCCATGCAAAAGCTTCAGCTTTCTGCCCGTGGTCGTAACGTGCAAATACGGACCGTAAACTGGTATACGGTCCGTAAACTGCCAAGTCGTAAACTGGCATGCCAAACTTCAACTTTCTGCCAGCCGAGGAAATGGTTAAATACGACCTGGTGGTCGGACCGTAAAGTGATTTATGGCCCGTAAACCATGGTCGTAAACCACCATGAAGGAAGCCCAGCTTCTGGTTCTAGAAATGGCTAAATACGCCCATGGAGGACGAGCCGTATAGTGGAATACGGTCCGTAAATATGAGGATCAAGACTTATTTTATTTCATTACAACATTACACCACTTCTCTCTAAAACTTCTCTCTACATTTATTATATGAGTTTTCAAGGATTATACGCCATCTATAACATTAAGACAAGTGAATCAAGGATAAGGGAATCATCAAGGATCATCCAAGTCAAGAAATCCAAATGGAGAAAAACTAGGGTTTTGCTCAAAGAAGAGTATTATCAACCAAAGCTTGTTCCTACAACTTCTAAGGTAAGATTCGTGATTTTTACAAGATGTTTAAGGTATTGGAGAATTAAAATACATGGATTGTAGAAAATGTGGTCAACTAGGTCATGAATGATGAATAGTGACATTTTGGGAAATAGTTTGAATTGAGTTATGAATGTTGTTGTGTTGTGATATGAATGTGTTATAAATGGTATTGAGATCATGAACTAAACACTTTAGACGAATGGATGAAGATGGGTGTTATGACCATGAATGTGGGTGAATTAGAGGCAAATTGAGGAATCTAGATAATGTGGATAATGTGAATGACTAATGGCCATTGTTATGATATTAATGAAGGTATAAACGCTAGCATTGGAAGGGAACGTGCAAGTGTAGAATAGTTCGACGGAAAGGTTTGTAAGGCTAACCCTTCTTTCATAAGGCATGGTTCTTGGCCAAATTCCCGATTCCTCTATGTGAGTATGTTGTCTTCACATGGTTGGCATTCCGAGCTCATAAGCTCACGACCCTTGATATGTACTGTGATTATACTATGTTCCTCATATGACGAGTAAGTCTATAATGTAGATGTAACGATAATGATGAGGATAGTAATGATGATGAGAGTAAAATGAGATTAGAGATGCTTACGAGCTATGATATATGTATATGTATGCCTATGAAGGGCTATGCTAAGACCCCGAGCTTATGATGCCGGGTAAGACTATATGTATATGACTATGTATAAAATATGTATACGATTACGAAACGCGCGCACACCTCTGCAGATGGTACGGATAACCCTGAAGCCTTGGTAGGGCCAGGTATGAGTAACCTTGAGCCTTGGTTGGCCAAGTATGTATGAAACACCGATCCTATGAGGTCGGGTATGCTATGTAAAGGCTATGTATATGAAATGACTATGTATATAATATGAATATGAATGTGATAAGACTATGTATAAGAATACGAATAAGGACATGTATACGAATATGAGCACAAGTATGGTACGAGTATTATTATAGGATACGAACGACGATGTATGCAAGTAAGCGACATGATGATGATATTACTGTCTCCCCTCCTATGCTATTTTCATATGATATCTATTATGCTTCTATATTGATGTTGATCATGCTTTACATACTCAGTACATTCTTCGTACTGACGTCCTTTTGTTTGTGGACGCTGCGTCATGCCCGCAGGTGCACAGGGAGACAGACTTGATCTATAGCAGCTTATTCAGAGATTGCATAGCAGAGCTCCATTTCATTTGGAGCCGTATCTTTTGGGTACTTATTCTTTTGTGCATGTAATTATGGGCATAGCGGGGTCCTATCCCGCTCATACGATATGTCATACTCTTCGAGGCTCGTAGTCATGTGTATGTGGGTAGAGATGCTCGGCCATGTCGGCCCATGTTTTGTATATCTTTTGTTAGCCACGTCGGCCTTGTACTTATGATGTGGCGTAGATGCCTATGATATGTTAAATGATTATGGTCGTCTAATGGGATCAATATGGTTAACGATAAGAAAAGCACGAATTGACTTATGGTTCACCTAGATGTTATGTTATGTACGATAAGGGGGTGCTCGGGTGGGGTAGCACCGGGTCCTCGTCGCGGCCCCCTAGCCGGGTGGTGACAAAAGTGGTATCAGAGCAGTTCAGTCCTAGGATGTGTCTACGAGCCGTGTCTAGTAGAGTCTTGGTTATGGGTGTGTTGCGCGCCACACTTATAAACGAGATGCCGCAGACATTTTAGGAATATATGACCTTCTTTCTTCATAAGAATCGTGCGATAGAGCTATGATGTAAGAAATTCTTGTTCCTAAATCGTGTGTTGTGTATTTTAGAGATGCCTAGAAAGAAAAAGGCTACAGCAGACCAAAAGGGCAAGACGGTGGCAGAAAAGCGGGCTGAAAGAGCACCGCCACCGGTAGTAGAGGAAGATGAGTCCCAGAGTGCGGCTCAATCTCAGTCCTCCCAGACAGTGCCTATTACTGAGGAGCATGTGGGAGCCTCATCCCCAGCTCCAGCTCCTCCAGCGGATGCTTCGGGCCAAGACCTGAGAGAGGCCATTAATTTGTTGACTCAGTTGGTTGCGGCCCAGACTCAGAGGCAAAGCGCAGGGAAAGGTGACAAGGTTGTTAGTGCAAGGGCCCGTGACTTCATTGCTTTGAAACCCCCGGAATTCTTTGGGTCGAAACTGGAGGAGGATCCCCAGGACTTTATTGATGGTATGCTAAGGACGCTCCGGTTGATACATGCTTCAGACACCGAATCGGTGGAGCTAGCGTCATATAGATTGAGGGATGTCTCAATCCAGTGGTATACGGTTTGGATGGCTTCGCGGGGAGCCAATGCACCCCCACCAGTATGGCAAGAGTTTGTTGACGCTTTTCTCCGTCATTATATGCCTCCGGAAGTTCGGCGAGCTAGGGCCGATAAATTCTTAAATTCGAGGCAAGGCGGAATGAGCGCCCAACAGTATAGTCTCCGTTTCAATTCCTTGGCTAGGTATGCTTCGGCCATCGTAGCGGATATCGGCGATCGGGTGCACCGGTTTGTGAAAGGCCTAGGGCCACACTTGATGGATAATTGCTTAACTGCATCCCTTCAAGATGGCATGGATATTGCACGCATTCAGGCACATGCTCAGGAATTAGAGGAACACCTACAGCAGCGGAGAAATGAACGTGAGCAGGATAGGGGCCATAACAAGAGGGCCAGACCTTCAGGTTCGAGGAGCGAGTCCAGGGGCGGACGCAGACAGCAGTTTCCCAGCCATTCAGGCTATTCTATGACCAGTACACCTCCACAGTTCACGGGGCAGAGATTTGACAGATCTACTCGTTCGGAGCCGAGTCAGGGTCATTCGGGGTCTCAGTTTAGAGGTGATTCAGGCCAGCCAAGGCCACCCGTACCATGATGTTCTTAGTGTGGAAAGTTTCATTGGGGTCAGTGCCGATCAGGTTCAGACGCTTGCTATTCATGTGGTCGGCCAGGCCATATTATGCGTGATTGCCCCTCAGTACATGGTAGAGGTAGGACCCAGCCATCAGGGTCGGTAGCCGGATCTTCGGCATCTGTACGCCCTACGGGGCCAGGTTCACATGCGCCAGCTGGCAATGGTAGAGGGAGAGGGAGAGCTCCCAGTACTAGTGGCTCTCAGCACCGTATTTATGCTTTGGCTGGACGCCAAGATATTGATTCTTCTCTTGACGTAGTCACAGGTATATTATCGGTATTCTCTAATGATATATATGCTTTGATTGACCTGGGCTCCACATTGTCTTATGTTACTCCATATATTGCGGGTCGGTTTATAGTCAAGCCGGAGTCGATCAAACCTTTTGAGGTGTCTACGCCCGTTGGCGAATCGGTGATAGCTAGCCGAGTGTATAAAGATTGTGTAGTCGTGATATGTGACCACCGTACTATAGCTGACTTGCATGAACTAAAGATGGTAGATTTTGATGTCATTATGGGCATGGATTGGTTGGCTTCTTGCTACGCCAATATTGATTGTAGAATGAAAATGGTTCGCTTCCAGTTTCCGGGAGAACCAGTCTTAGAATGGAAAGGAAATACGGCGTCACCAAAAGGTAGGTTTATTTCCTATCTAAATGCAAGGAAGATGATCACGAAAGGGTGCATTTATCACCTAGTCCGAGTTCAAGATGTAGAAGCTGAGTCGCCGACTCTTCAGTCAGTTCCGGTAGTGAACGAATTTCCTGATGTGTTCCCGGAAGAGCTTCCAGGCCTTCCTCCCGAGCGAGAGATCGATTTTGCGATTGATGTGCTGCCAGACACTAATCCCATATCTATTCCTCCCTATAGGATGGCACCCGCAGAGTTGAAAGAGTTGAAGGAGCAATTAAAAGACTTGCTTGAAAAAGGCTTTATTAGGCCTAGTTCATCCCCGTGGGGAGCACCCGTATTGTTCGTCCGGAAGAAGTATTGCTCCTTGAGAATGTGCATTGATTATCGGCAATTGAATAAAGTTACAATTAAGAACAACTATCCCCTCCCAAGGATTGATAATTTATTTGATCAATTGCAAGGTGCCAAATGGTTTTCAAAGATTGATTTGAGGTCCGGGTATCACCAAGTAAGAGTTAGGGAGGAAGATATCCCTAAGACAGCTTTCAGAACAAGATATGGCCATTTCGAGTTCCGAGTAATGTCGTTTGGGATAACTAATGCACCGGCAGTGTTTATGGACTTAATGAATCATGTATTCAGGCCTTTTCTCGATCTATTCGTGATTGTATTCATCGATGATATCCTAGTGTATTCTAGATCCGAGGCAGAACATGCGGATCACTTACGTATTGTCCTTGGAGTTCTTCGAACCCGAGAGTTATTCGCGAAGTTTTCCAAATGCGAGTTTTGGTTGAACTCAGTGGCATTTCTGGGCCACATTGTTGCAGCTGACGGTATTCGAGTGGATAGCCAAAAGATTGAGGCAGTGAAGACTTGGCCAAGGCCCACGACCCCTACGGAGGTTCGTAGCTTTTTGGGCTTAGGAGGTTATTACAAAAGATTTGTTGAGGATTTCTCTTCTATTTCTGCACCGCTCACCAAGTTGACTCAGAAGTCAGCTAAGTTTCAATGGACAGATGCTTGCGAGCGTAGTTTCCAAGAGTTGAAAGACCGACTGACTTCAGCCCCAGTCTTGACACTTCCAAAAGGATTGGAAGGATATGTTATTTATTGTGATGCTTCAGGCATCGGGCTAGGCTGTGTATTGATGCAAAATGGTAAGGTGATTGCGTATGCTTCTAGACAATTACGGAAACATGAGCAGAATTATCCTACTCATGACTTAGAATTGGCCACGGTGATCCATGCTTTAAAGATATGGAGACATTACTTATTTGGTGTCCACGTGGATATTTATACAGATCATAAGAGTCTCCAGTACATCTTCAAGCAGAAAGAGTTGAATTTGCGGCAACGACGATGGCTAGAGTTGCTAAAAGACTATGATGTTGAAATCCTGTACCACCCCGGAAAGGCAAATATTGTGGCTGATGCTCTTAGCTGTAGGTCGATGGGATGTCTAAGTGATGTACGACCTGAAAAGAAAGAGATGGCCCCGTGATCTTCAGCAGTTAGCTAGCCTAGGAGTCTGAGTGGTGGACTCAGGTAGCAGCGGAGCTACTATTCAGAATTCAGCAGTTTCATCGTTAGTAGCGGAAGTAAAAGAGCGACAATTTGAGGATCCCATGCTAATACAGTACAGAGATACACTCCCTCAGAAGGAGGAGTCATCATTTGACATTTCGGAAGACGGAGTTCTCCGATGTCGAGGCAGGTTATGTGTTCCCGATGTGGCAAGTCTACGCCATCAGATTTTGAGAGAAGCTCATTTTTCCCGTTACTCCGTTCACCCCGGAGCGACGAAAATGTATCATGATCTTAAGACTATATATTGGTGGAATGGGATGAAGAAAGACGTAGCGGAATTCGTAGCTCAGTGTCCTAATTGCCAACAAGTGAAGATAGAACACCAAAAGCCGGGTGGCTTATTGCAAGCTATAGAAATCCTAACTTGGAAGTGGGAAGTGATTAATATTGATTTCATTACAGGGTTACCCCGTTCTCGACGTAAGAATGATTCCATATGGGTGATTGTGGATAGACTCACAAAGTCAGCTCATTTCTTACCTGTCAGGACGACCTATGTGGCAGAAGATTATGCAAAGCTTTATCTTAAATAGATAGTGAGACTCCATGGCGTTCCGGTATCTATTATCTCCGATAGAGGAACTCAGTTTACAGCCAAGTTTTGGGGGTCTTTCCAAGAAGGTTTAGGGACCCAAGTGCGCCTAAGCACGACATTTCACCCCTAGACCGATGGGCAAGCTAAACGTACTATTCAGACTCTTAAAGATATGTTACGGGCATGTCTGATAGATTTTGGAGGAAATTGGGATGTCCATTTGCCACTCATTGAGTTTGCTTACAATAACAGTTATCATTCTAGCATTCAAATGGCACTGTATGAGTCTCTATATGGGCGGAAGTGTAGATCCCCAGTTGGGTGGTTTGAAACCGGAGAAGCTAAGTTGATAGGGCCAGACTTGGTCCAGCAAGCAATAGAGAAAGTTAAGCTCATACAAGATCGATTGTTAGCGGCTCAAAGTCGCCGGAAGTCCTATGCGGATAATCGTCGAAGAGACTTAGAGTTCGAAGTGAAAGATTGGGTATTCTTGAAAGTGTTGCCGATGAAGGGCGTGATGAGATTTGGCAAAAAGGGGAAGCTTAGTCCCCGGTATATTGGGCCATACACAATTGTGCGCAAAATAGGTCCGCCGTCAAATCCCAGGGCTCAACCCTGGACAGGCGGCAAAGTGGCCTATGAACTAGATCTACCTCTAGATTTGGAGTCAGTCCATCCAGTATTTCATGTCTCGATGCTTCAGAAGTGTGTTGGAGATCCTACGAGAATCGTCCCAGTGAACTATATTCAAGTGATAGAAAAGTTAACTTATGATGAAATACCCATTGCCATATTAGATAGGCAAGTACGGAGGCTTAGAAACAAAGAAGTGGCCTCAATTAAAGTGCTGTGGAGAAATGACAACCGAGAGGAATGACATGGGAAGCAGAAGAGAATATGCGATCCAAATACCCACATTTATTTCAGCCCTTGGAAGAAGTCCAAGATGAGACGTCAAAATCATAAGGTATGCATGTTTTCCCTTCTATACATTCAGGTCGTGTGTGGCCAAATTTCTAGTGCTGTTGTATTATTGCCCTGTGAGGCATTGTTATTGTGGGTTGTTGTGACAGGGTGGTAGTGCCACATTACAGAGGAAACTCTTGTGAAATCTTTATAGAATGCCCCAAGCCTTTAACATTCGAGGAGGAATGTTCCTAAGGGGGGTAGAATGTTACACCTCGGAAAATTTCCCGTTGGTACGCAAGTAAATGAACTATTGATGTGTGCGAGGAGTGCGAGTGTATAATGTTTCATGGGAAATGTATGTGAAGGGATGTGGATGATTATAATGAAAAGTCAAGAAATGAGAAAAATTGAAAGTTGGCAAAACTGCCCAGTGGTCGTATATTGCAAAATACAGACCGTAAAGTGCAATATGGTCCGTAAACTGGCAGTCGTAAACTGCCATGCAAAAGCTTCAGCTTTCAGCCAGTGGTCGTAAAGTGCAAATACGGACCGTAAACTGGTATACGGTCCGTAAAACTGCCAGGTCGTAAACTGGCATGCCAAACTTCAACTTTCTGCCAGCTGAGGAAATGGTTAAATACGACCTGGTGGACGGACCGTAAAGTGATTTACGGCCCATAAACCATGGTCGTAAACCACCACGAAGGTAGACCAGTTTCTAGTTCTGTAAATGGCTAAATACGCCCATGGAGGACGAGCCGTATAATGGAATATGGTCCGTAAACCTCCATGGACGACCACTTTTCACCCAGCACAGATTTTCCAATTCATTAAATATGAGGATCAAGACTTATTTTATTTCATTACAACATTACACCACTTCTCTGTAAAACCTCTCTCTACATTTATTATATGAGTTTTCAAGGATTATACGCCATCAATAACATTAAGACAAGTGAATCAAGGATAAGGGAATCATCAAGGATCATCCAAGTCAAGAAATCCAAATGGAGAAATACTAGGGTTTTGCTCAAAGAAGAGTATTATCAACCAAAACTTGTTCCTACAACTTCTAAGGTAAGATTCATGATTTTTACAAGATGTTTAAGGTATTGGAGAATTAAAATACATAGATTGTAGAAAATGTGGTCAACTAAGTCATGAATGATGAATAGTGACATTTTGGGAACTAGTTTGAATTGAGTTATGAATGTTGTTGTGTTGTGATATCAATGTGTTATAAATGGTATTGAGATTATGAACTAAACACTTTAGACGAATGGATGAAGATGGGTGTTATGACCATGAATGTGGGTGAATTAGAGGCAAATTGAGGAATCTAGATAATGTGAATGACTAATGGCCATTGTTATGATATTAATGAAGGTATAAATGCTAGCATTGGAAGGGAACATGCAAGTGTAGAATAGTTCGACGGAAAGGTATGTAAGGCTAACCCTTCTTTCATAAGGCATGGTTCTTGGCCAAATTCCTGATTCCTCTATGTGAGTATGTTGTCTTCACATGGTTGGTTGTCCGAGCTCATAAGCTCACGACCCTTGATATGTACTATGATTGTACTATGTTCCTCGTATGACGAGTAAGTCTATAATGTAGATGTAACGATAATGATGAGGATAGTAATGATGATGAGAGTAAAATGAGATTAGAGATGCTTACGAGCTATGATATATGTATATGTATGCCTATGAAGGGCTATGCTAAGACCCCGAGCTTATGATGCCGGGTAAGACTATATGTATATGACTATGTATAAAATATGTATACGATTACGAAACGCGCGCACACCTCTGCAGATGGTACGGATAACCCTGAAGCCTTGGTAGGGCCAGGTATGAGTAACCTTGAGCCTTGGTTGGCCAAGTATGTATGAAACACCGATCCTATGAGGTCGGGTATGCTATGTAAAGGCTATGTATATGAAATGACTATGTATATAATATGAATATGAATGTGATAAGACTATGTATAAGAATACGAATAAGGACATGTATACGAATATGAGCACAAGTATGGTACGAGTATTATTATGGGATACGAACGACGATGTATGCATGTTATATCCCGTGTTTTCACACGTTGGAAAAATTTGGAAATAATCTTGACTTGTAAGAAATAAGGTCATAATTGATTTTTATTTAACATAGGAGTTGTGCATGAAAGAATAGTGTCGTGGAAGTGTGGGACAAGGTTAAGGGCAATTTTGGAATTTTGGAAATTAGTTTCGGGAATTACAAAACGTGGACTATAACTTATTGGGCTAAAAAAAATGAAATTGAGGCCCAAAGTAAGGAGCATGGCCGGCCAACATGGCCTTGATCCAAGCCCATTTTACTTGGTCATGTGCTTGGTCATGTGACCATGTCTTCATATTATATACATAGAAGATTCAAGACATTAGAAAGCAAGAACAAACAAAGCAAACAAGAGAGAAAGAAGAGAAGGGTTTCGGGTTTGGCTAGGAAATTTAGCCACCAAAAATATTGCTCCAAAAAATTTTCTTTTGTGGTTTTTCTACTAAATTGAGTAGCCTCTTCAACTTGGTGTAGTTTTCTTGGAGGAAGAAGCACTTGGTTCCTCAATTTGATCACTTGTTCAAGTAAAGAAGACTAGAGGATAAGGTAAGAATTCATCCCTTATTCTTGTGTTGTGAAGTCTTGTTTGTGTTGTAGTATGTAGAAATGTGTTGATTGTATGGAAAAATGGAAGTTTGCAAAGTGGGTGTGTGGTATGAGTGTATGGCCGTGTGTATGCATGCATGATATGCCAATGATGAATTGAAATTATGTTGTATTCTAGTTGTGAATGTGATAGAATTTATATTGAGAATGAAGGTTGAATAATATTGGTTAAATTGGCAAAAAGAGCCTTTGGCCGCGTGTTATATTGGAGTGGGAATGGGAATGAATCAAGTTTGTGTAATGTGTTAGTTGTGTTATTGTGATTCTTGCAATGTAAATGAAAGTAAAACGACATGAGTTTGCTTTGAAATGGAATGTAGAAACTTATGTCGCTTAAGTATGAGTTTACGACATTACGAAAATGAAGTTATTAGGTTGCAAATTATGATGGGTGTTGATGAATTTGGAAGATGGAAACATGTTACGAATATGTATGCCAAAGATTAGAAGTTTCGGACGAGTTAGGATTTTGGCGGAAAGTTTGTATATTATGTATATCGTGTGTATAATTTGAGGAAATGATATGAAATGCTTCTAAACTATGTTGTGATGATCTAGTTTGATAATGAATGTGAAATCATTGAAATTGGTTTGGAAATTGAAGTTGAAATGAAGGTTATGGCATTTTGTCGGCAAGTAGAACTAGTTGTGTCATATTGTGTTTCCAATGTTTGTTGTTGATGTTGATGTTGCTGTTTGGGTTGTTGTTGATGATTTTGAGCCGAGTTGAATTCTCGGGAGTGCTATATGTATAGGGGAAGTGCTGCCAAAATTTCGGTAGACAAATATGAGTTGAATTGAATTCGTAGCATCTATAACTTACAATTGGTAAATGTGACCATTTGCAGATTTTCGACGAAACGGAGAGTGAGCTTGGATAGGCTTAAAAAGCTCAAAAGGTATGTAAAGCTACCCCGATCCTTCTTTTGGCATGCCTAAGTGTATTAGGATCAGATTCGGGCCTCGAAACACTTTCTGCCCCTTGGAATCCGCAAGTGAAAATATCACTTTTTCTTTCAGTAAGATTGAACTCTTTTGGTATGCTTTCCTGGAAATTATGGAAACTTTCTCTAAACTCCTTCAAAAGCTATAGAATGTCCGTAGAACCTTTATAGGTGACCCCATAAGCTTAAAGGGCGTGATTTGAGCCCACCGCCTTGCTTGTTCCAAGGTGGGCCCACTATTCCCGATTTTGCCCTTATCGTACTCAAGTCTTGCTTTCGAGCGGTTTTTGAAAGAAATGTTATAACTACCATTCTAATTACCTAACAAACATTGTTTTAAATATTTCATTAAGTCTGATAAATTGGTTTGACACTCGGAACGATTTCAGAAAGGTTATACTTCTGTAATTTATTATGACATCCGAAACTCACTTATTATGATCCCATCCGACTTCATTGGATTGGGTGGTCATTAATATGCCTCATCGAGTCTCTGAAGATATTTATACTATTTTAATTGCATTTAGTCTCTCACTACTCCATTCGTGGATGCCCCAATGTTTCCCACACTGAGCCCGGGCTAGGATATGTTGTCAAGCGTGATCCTCTGCATTGTTCGCCGTGCCTCGATGTGAGGGGGCAGGTATACGCGTACATGGGTTTGTGGAGTATGATGTGCCATGTCCGCTTGCTCTGATATGATTTGCTATGGCCATTTGATATGACATATTATGTTACGGGGTTATGCCCCTATTCTGATTCTTCTGTGTTGTGGCACCAGCGTCTGGAGGGTGGCCACGTTCTGTCTGCTGAGTCCCTTGGCAGGGGCCGGATTTGATATGACATATGTTTCTGTACACACTCTGCATGTTTTGAAAATATGTATCTGATATTTTGGATTTTCCGTTTACTTTCTGTATGTTCTGTACCAGTTATGAGTTTGTTTCTGTAATCCAGGCTTTACATATTCAGTAAATATTTCGTACTGACCCCCTTTCTTCGGGGGCTGCGTTTTCATGCCGCGCAGGTACCGACGACAGGTTTGCTGATCCGCCCGCTTAGGATCTTATTCTGCTATTTTGGAGCGCTCTTTTATTCAGAGCCATCTTTGGGTACAGTCTGTCATTTCTATATATGTATATTCTCGTTCATGGGTACGGCGGGGCCCTGTCCCGTTCTATGATTCTGTCGGTCTGTTTAGAGGTCTGTAGACATGTTTGTGGGTTGGGACCTTTCGGTACAGATGTGTGCTTATGTTGTGTTTGGGCGATCCCATTCGCCGCGGCGGCCGGTCCGCACATGTTGAAATATTGCTCCATTGGCCCTGTGTGGCCTTTGTTGGTATTTTCTGCGTGCAGGGTATATGGGATAGTCCGTAAAACAAAGGAGACTCTGCCGAATTTTTTTTTGATACTATCTAAATTTGAAGTAAAACCTTGTCGGCTTCTGCTATATACTAGAATACGTTTGATAGAATTTGAGATAGCTTTTGATAAATGCGTTTGAGTGCCCAGATCGGGCACTAGTCACGGCCTACGGGGTTGGGTCGTGACAAAAGTGGTATCAGAGCGGTTCGTCATCGGAATGTCTACAAACCGTGTCAAGTAGAGTCTTGTTTATCGGTGTGTTGTGCACCACACCTATAAACAGGAGGCTACAGGGCATTTAGGATACTACCTTTCTTTCTGTCTTAGATCGTGCCATAGAGCTGTGTTATCAGGATGACTCCTCCCTAACGAATTGTTACATTTGCAGTTATGCCTCCAAAAAAGGCGACAGCGGCCCAAAAGGCCAAGGCAGTAGCTGTGGGAGAGACTAGTCGGGCCCAGAGGACTACCAGGGCCCATGCACATATTGCTCCTGATATTTTGCCCCCGGCAGAGGGCTCTTCCACACCGCCACACGTAGAGGAGATTGGAGCAGCAGCAGCTGCTGGTCGAGGGGCGGCTCCACCGCCAGCTCCCGAGATTCCAGCTCCACGGCCAGGGACTGAGGATCAGACTATGAGAGCGGCAGTCTAGCTATTGACCAGACTTGTGGCGGGACAGGTTCAGGGGCACGGATTGGGAGGTGACCGAGCAGGCAGGCGTGACAGTTCGAGAGCTCGTGAGTTCTTGACTTGTGGCCCTCCAGAGTTCTTCGGGACAAAGCCCAAGGAGGATCCTGGGGAGTTTATCAGAAAGATGCGGAGCACCTTACATTTGATTAATGCTTCCGCGACAGAGTCAGTCACGTTGGCTTCGTACCGGCTGTATGATGTAGCGGCTAATTGGTATGAGTCATGGGAGTTATCCAGAGGTGATGGCGCTCCCCCAACAGTTTGGGATGATTTTTCTCAGGCCTTTCTTAGCCATTTTCTGCCTCCGGAGTTACGGCGGGCCAGGGCTGACAGATTCTTATTGCTGAGATAGAGGGGCCGCAGTGTTCGAGAGTACAGTATGGAGTTCGACTCATTGGCCCGATATGCACCTGCTGTGGTAGCTACTATGGCTGACAGGATGCACAGGTATATTATGGGGTTGGACAGGTATTTTATAGACAGTTGTTTGGTATTGGCCGCTCAGCCCGATATGGATATTGCCCGTATTCAGGCGCACGCCCAGGGCATGGAGGACCGGCACAGGGGTCATCAGCCGGATAGGAGTCAGGATCGGAGACAGCCCAAGAGGGCCAGATCGTCCGGGTATTCTGGAGAGTTTCGGGGCAGACAGCCTCAGCAGCCGCAGCAGCCTAGCAGATATCCATCCCAGCCAGCACAGAGCGCACCTCCACAGCCTACAGGTCGCAGATTTGATAGCCCATGTTATTCAGGAGCAGGTCAGAGCTCCAGGGCTTCAGGTTCGCGGACGGATAGCGGTCCTGGTCAGACGAGGCCACCTAGGCCTCAGTGTTCTTATTGTGGCAGATACCATCCTGGGGAGTGCTACAGAGCCACCGGTGCATGTTTTTCTTGTGGCCGTCAGGGCCATTCTGTGAGAGATTGCCCGTATAAGGGTAGTTCGGGTGGTGTAGCGCAGCCTACCGGATCAGCCGCCGGGTCATCATCTTCGTCAGTGGCTATGCGCCCTACAAGGCCGGGTACATCAGCACCGGTGGGTCGCGGCAGAGGTCGTGGTGGAGCTTCTGGTACTAGCGGTCCTTCGAACCGCATTTATGCTTTGTCCAGCCGCCAGGATCAGGAGGCATCGCCTAATGTCGTTACAGGTACATTATTGGTCTTCTCTCGGTCTGTGTATGCATTGATTGATCCAGGTTCGACTTTGTCATATATTTCGCCTCTTGTTGCTGGAAAAATTGGTATAACGTCTGAACCTATAGAGCCATTTGAGGTAGCCACACCGATTGGGGACTTTATTGTAGCAAAACAGGTATATAAAGACTGTTCTGTAATCGTATGTGGCCGAGACACTAAGGCAGATCTGGTAGAGTTAGATATGATCGAGTTCGATGCTATTATGGGTATGGACTGGCTAGCTTCCTGTTATGCTAATGTTGACTGCCAAAATAAGGCAGTTCGTTTCCAGTTTCCTGGGGAGCCAGTTATAGAATGGGCAGGTAATACTGCATCGCCGAAAGGTAAGTTTATTTCATACCTTAAGGCGAAGAAAATGATCAGAAAGGGTTATATTTATCATCTGGTTCGGGTACAAGACTTGACAGCAGAAACGCCGACTCTTCAGTCAGTTCCCGTGGTTAATGAATTTCCAGATGTGTTCCCAGAAGAGCTTCCAGGCCTTCCCCCAGAGCGGGAGATAGATTTTACTATTGATTTGCTTCCAGATACTCAGCCTATATCTATTCCCCCATACAGAATGGCACCGGCAGAATTGAAAGAACTGAAAGAGCAGTTGAAGGATCTGTTAGAAAAAGGCTTCATCAGACCCAGTACTTCGCCTTGGGGAGCTCCGGTATTATTTGTGCGTAAGAAAGACGGGTCGCTGCGTATGTGTATTGATTATCGGCAGCTGAATAAGGTAACCATAAAGAATAAATACCCCCTCCCCAGAATTGATGATTTGTTTGATCAGTTGCAGGGCGCCAAAAATTTTTCGAAGATAGACCTTCGGTCAGGCTATCACCAGGTACGGGTACGAGAGGCCGATATTCCTAAGACAGCATTCCGGACCAGATATGGGCACTATGAATTCAGAGTTATGTCTTTTGGGCTGACTAATGCTCCTGCTGTATTCATGGATTTAATGAACCGGGTATTCAGGCCATTCTTGGATATGTTCGTAATTGTATTCATCGATGACATTTTGGTTTATTCTCGATCCGAGGAAGAACACGCAGATCATTTGTGATCGGTACTCGGGGTGCTTCGACATCCGAAATTATATGCAAAATTTTCTAAATGTGAATTCTGGCTGGCTTCAGTGGCATTCTTGGGACATATTATTGCAGCTGATGGTGTCCGGGTGGACACACAGAAGATTGAGGCCGTGAAGAATTGGCCTAGACCCACTACGCCCACAGAGGTATGTAGTTTCCTGGGATTAGGAGGCTATTACAGAAGATTTATGGAAAAGTTTGCTTCGATTTCAGCGCCTTTGACAAGGCTAACCCAGAAGGGAGCCAAGTTCCAGTGGACTGATGCTTGTGAACGAAGCTTCCAGTTGCTGAAAGTGAAGCTGACTACAGCTCCAGTTCTGACTCTTCCCGAGGGACCAGACGGGTATGTTATTTATTGTGATGCTTCTGGTGTGGGGTTAGCAGCACGGCCGAGTTATAGCTTATGCCTCCC
Source organism: Lycium barbarum (assembly GCF_019175385.1). Classification (NCBI taxonomy): domain Eukaryota; kingdom Viridiplantae; phylum Streptophyta; class Magnoliopsida; order Solanales; family Solanaceae; genus Lycium; species Lycium barbarum. Next base: position 68,726,808 of record NC_083339.1, read on the forward strand.
GACAGCTCAAAAAGCATGAAAAGAATTATCCTACCCACGATCTGGAGCTTGCCGCAGTGATTCATGCCCTGAAGATATGGAGACATTATTTATATGGCATCCATGTTGATATCTATACAGATCATAAAAGTCTCCAGTATATTTTTAGGCAGAAGGAGCTTAATTTGTGGCAACGGAGGTGGCTGGAGCTCCTGAAAGACTATGATGTGGATATTTTGTATCATCCGGGCAAGGCTAATGAAGTTGTAGATACGCTTAGCCGGAAATCTATGGGCAGCTTGGCAGATTTACAGCCAGACAGGAGAGAGATAGTACGTGATATTCATCAGTTGGCTAATCTTGGGGTTCGTCTGGCCGATTCTGCAGGTACACGGATTTCTGTCCGAGGGGTTTCTGAATCATCTATTAAGGAAGATATCAAGCGGCATCAATATGAAGATCCTGTTTTCGCTCGATACAGAGACACTGCCCATGAAAAGGAGAAGATTCCGTTCGAGTTTACACTAGACGGAACCTTACTATACAGAGGCAGGTTGTGTGTACCTGATATTGCAGGGCTACGGCAGCAGGTTATGGGCGAGGCACATTATGCTCGCTATTCTGTTCATCCTGGGTCTACGAAGATGTACCATGATCTTAGATGCCTATACTGGTGGGATGCTATGAAACGGGATATCGCAGAATTTGTCGCCAGTGTCCAAATTGTCAGCAGGTCAAAATTGAACATCAGAAACCGGGTGGACTGTTGCAAGAAATGGAAATTCCGACATGGAAGTGGGAGATCATTAATATGGACTTCATTACAGGTTTGCCTCGCACTCCACGGAAGTATGATTCCATCTGGGTTATTGTTAATAGGCTGACAAAATCAGCCTATTTTCTCCCCGTCAAAACTACTTATTCCGCCGAGGATTATGCCAGGCTTTATATTAAAGAAATAGTGAAGCTTCATGGAGTTCCTATATCTATTATCACTGACAGAGGTGCTCAGTTCACAGCGAACTTCTGGAGATCTTTTCATGAAGGATTAGGGACTCAGCTGAGCCTGAGCACAGCTTTTCATCCTCAGAGTGACGGACAGGCCGAGCGCACTATCCAGACGCTTGAAGATATGTTGCGGGCCTGTGTTATTGATTTCAGAGGTAGCTGGGAGGATCACTTGCCATTGATTGAATTTGCTTATAATAACAGTTACCATTCCAGCATCCAGATGGCTCCGTACGAGGCTCTGTATGGCAGGAAATGCAGGTCACCGATCGGCTGGTTTGATATTAGCGAGACAGAATTAATCGGCCCAGATATGATCCAGCAGGCCGTTGATAAGGTGAAACTTATTCGGGAGCGGCTATTGGCAGCCCAGAGTCGACAGAAATCATATGCTGATAAACGGCGTCGTCCTTTGGAATTCCAGGTTGGTGATTGGGTATTTCTGAAGGTATCGCCTATGAAAGGCGTAATGCAGTTCGGCAGAAAGGGTAAGCTTAGTCCGCGTTATATTGGGCCTTATCTGATTGTGCGGAAAATTGGAAATGTCGCCTATGAGTTAGATCTGTCATCTGATTTGGAAGCGGTACATCCGGTATTCCATGTGTCTATGCTCCGCAAATGCATTGGTGATCCCTCCAGAATATTCCCTGCGGATGATATTCAGGTGACGGAGTAGTTATCTTATGAGGAGCAGCCCGTAGCTATTTTGGACCGCCAGGTAAGAAAGCTCCGGAACAATGATGTAGCCTCTGTTCAGGTGCTATGGCGGAACGATAATAGGGAGGAAATGACCTGGGAGGCCGAAGAGGAAATGAAGAGGAAATATCCTCATTTGTTCCCTATGCCCACAGGTAATCTCAAATCTTTACCTAATTATATTCGATAATGAATGTATGCCATATATACTGACCATAAACAGAAACTCCCCCGAAGCCTTTTCAGACCCTATAAGATTAATTTAACATTCGAGGACGAATGTTCTAAAGGGGGGGAGGATGTTATATCCCGTGTTTCCACACGTTGGAAAAATTTGGAAATAATCTTGACTTGTAAGAAATAAGGTCATAATTTATTTTTATTTAACATAGGAGTTGTGCATGAAAGAATAGTGTCGTGGAAGTGTGGGACAAGGGTAAGGGCAATTTTGGAATTTTGGAAATTAGTTTCGGGAATTACAAAACGTGGACTATAACTTATTGGGCTAAAAAAAAATAATGAAATTGAGGCCCAAAGTAAGGAGCATGGCCGGCCAACATGGCCTTGATCCAAGCCCATTTTACTTGGTCATATGCTTGGTCATGTGACCATGTCTTCATATTATATACATAGAAGATTCAAGACATTAGAAAGCAAGAACAAACAAAGCAAACAAGAGAGAAAGAAGAGAAGGGTTTCGGGTTTGGCTAGGAAATTTAGCCACCAAAAATATTGCTCCAAAAAATTTTCTTTTGTGGTGTTTCTACTAAATTGAGTAGCCTCTTCAACTTGGTGTAGTTGTCTTGGAGGAAGAAGCACTTGGTTCCTCAATTTGATCACTTGTTCAAGTAAAGAAGACTAGAGGATAAGGTAAGAATTCATCCCTTATTCTTGTGTTGTGAAGTCTTGTTTGTGTTGTAGTATGTAGAAATGTGTTGATTGTATGGAAAAATGGAAGTTTGCAAAGTGGGTGTGTGGTATGAGTGTATGGCCGTGTGTATGCATGCATGATATGCCAATGATGAATTGAAATTATGTTGTATTCTTGTTGTGAATGTGATGGAATTCATATTGAGAATGAAAGTTGAATAATATTGGTTAAATTGGCAAAAAGAGCCTTTGGCCGTGTGGTATATTGGAGTGGGAATAGGAATGAATCAAGTTTGTGTAATGTGTTAGTTGTGTTATTGTGATTCTTGCAATGTAAATGAAAGTAAAACGATATGAGTTTGCTTTGAAATGGAATGTAGAAACTTATGTCGCTTAAGTATGATTTTACGACATTACGAAAATGAAGTTATTAGGTTGCAAATTATGATGGGTGTTGATGAATTTGGAAGATGGAAACATGTTATGAATATGTATGCCAAAGATTAGAAGTTTCGGACGAGTTAGGATTTTGGTGGAAAGTTTGTATATTATGTATATCGTGTGTATAATTTGAGGAAACGATATGAAACGCTTCTAAACTATGTTGTGATGATCTAGTTTGATAATGAATGTGAAATCATTGAAATTGGTTTGGAAATTGAAGTTGAAATGAAGGTTATGGCATTATGTCGGCAAGTAGAACTAGTTGTGCCATATTGTGTTTCCAATGTTTGTTCTTGATGTTGATGTTATTGTTTGGGTTGTTGTTGATGATTTTGAGCCGCGTTGAATTCTCGAGGGTGCTATATGTATAGGGGAAGTGCTGCCAAAATTTCGGTAGACAAATATGAGTTGAATTGAATTCGTAGCATCTATAACTTACAATTGGTAAATGTGACCATTTGCAGATTTTCGACGAAACGGAGAGTGAGCTTGGATAGGCTTAAAAATCTCAAAAGGTATGTAAAGCTACCCCGATCCTTCTTTTGGCATGCCTAAGTGTATTAGGATCGGATTCGGGCCTCGAAAGACTTTCTGCCCCTAGGAATCCGCAAGTGAAAATATCACTTTTTCTTTCAGTAAGATTGAACTCTTTTGGTATGCTTTCGTGGAAATTATGCAAACTTTCTTTAAACTCCTTCAAAAGCTATAGAATGTCCGTAGAACCTTTATAGGTGACCCCATAAGCTTAAAGGGCGTGATTTGAGCCCACCGCCTTGCTTGTTCCGAGGTGGGCCCACTATTCTCGGTTTTTCCCTTATCGTACTCAAGTCTTGCTTTCGAGCGGTTTTTGAAAGAAATGTTATGACTACCATTCTAATTACCTAAAAAACATTGTTTTAAATATTTCATTAAGTCTGATAAATTGTTTTGACACTCGGAACGATTTCAGAAAGGTTATACTTCTGTAATTTATTATGACATCTGAAACTCACTTATTATGATCCCATCCGACTTCATTGGATTGGGTTGTCATTAATAAGCCTCATCGAGTCTCTGAAGATATTTATACTATTTTATTTGCATTTAGTCTCTCACTACTCCATTCGTGGATGCCCCAATGTTTCCCACACTTTGCTCGGGCCAGGATATGTTGTCAAGCGTGATCCTCTGCATTGTTCGGCGTGCCTCGATGTGAGGGGGCAGGTATACGCGTACATGGGTTTTTGGAGTATAATGTGCCATGTCCGCTTGCTCTGATATGATTTGCTATGGCCATTTGATATGACATATTATGTTACGGGGTTATGCCCCTATTCTGATTCTTCTGTGTTGTGGCACCAGCTTCGGGAGGGTGGCCACGTTCTGTCTGCTGAGTCCCTTGGCAGGGGCCGGATTTGATATGACATATGTTTCTGTACACACTCTGCATGTTTTGAAAATATGTATATGATACTTTGGATTTTCCGTTTACTTTCTGTATGTTCTGTACCAGTTATGAGTTTGTTTCTGTAATCCAGTCTTTACATATTCAGTACATATTTCGTACTGACCCCCTTTCTTCGGGGGCTGCGTTTTCATGCCGCGCAGGTACTGACGACAGGTTTGCTGATCCGCCCGCTTAGGATCTTATTCTACTATTTTGGAGCGCTCTTTTATTCAGAGCCATATTTGGGTACAGTCTGTCATTTCTATATATGTATATTCTCGTTCATGGGTACGGCGGGGCCCTGTCCCGTCCTATGATTCTGTCGGTCTGTTTAGAGGTCTTTAGACATGTTTGTGGGTTGGGATCTTTCTGTACAGATGTGTGCTTATGTTGTGTTTGGGCGATCCCATTCGCCGCGGCGGCCGGTCCGCACATGTTTAAATGTTGCTCCGTTGGCCCTGTGTGGCCTTTGTTGGTATTTTCTGCGTGCAGGGTATATGGGATAGTCCGTAAAACAAAGGAGACTCTGCCGAATTATTTTTTGAAATTATCTATATTTGAAGTAAAACCTTGTCGGCTTCTGCTATATACTAGAATAAGTTTGATACAATTTGAGATAACTTTTGATAAATGCGTTTGAGTGCCCAGATCGGGCACTAGTCACGGCCTACGGGGTTGGGTCGTGACAATGCAAGTAAGCGACATGATGATGATATTACTGTCTCCCCTCCTATACTATTTTCATATGATATCTATTATGCTTCTATATTGATGTTGATCATGCTTTACATACTCAGTACATTCTTCGTACTGACGTCCTTTTGTTTGTGGACGCTGAGTCATGCCCGCAGGTGCACAGGGAGACAGACTTGATCCATACCTGCTTATTCAGATATTGCATAGCAGAGCTCCATTTCTTTCAGAGCCGTAGCTTTTGGGTATTTATTCTTTTGTTCATGTAATTATGGGCATAGCGGGGTCCTGTCCCGCTCATACCATATGTCATACTCTTAGAGGCTCGTAGTCATGTGTATGTGGGTAGAGATGCTCGGCCATGTCGGCCGATGTTTTGTATATCTTTTGTTAGCCACGTCGGCCTTGTACTTATGATGTGGCGTAGATGCCTATGATATGTTAAATGATAATGGTCGTCTAATGGGATCAATATGATTAACAATAAGAAAAACACGAATTGACTTATGGTTCACCTAGATGTTATGTTATGTACGATAAGGGGGTGCTCGGGTGGGGTAGCACCGGGTGCTCGTCGCGGCCCCCTAGCCGGGTCGTGACAGAAATACATAGTAAAGGCTTTCAGAAACATTCTTTTCGTCGTTCTCAAATCAAATAAAATCTGTAATCATATGGAATTTGTAATATAATGCATAATGACAAATCGGCTTGCAGAGCCGCTTACAAGACTGACAATCCGCATACATGACTCTGTCTGCAAAGTCTCTAACATCAATCAGGAATCATAACATATGTACTCTGACTCAGCAACACTCCGGGGAAAAACGGAGCTCGCCAATCCCGATGGAACATCTTCTAGCAATGTCTTCTACTCATCTGTGTATACCTGCGTGGCATGAAACGCAGCCCCCGAAGAAAGGGGGTCAGTACGGAATATGTACTGAGCATGTAAGGCATGAAATGTAGTAAAGGGGACCATAACAAACACGGAGATTTACCAGAGACAAGTATAACTTTTAAGGACATCAATACACTTGCCTTTTTAAATGAAAACCATGCATATCAACATCATATATCATATAGACATATAACGTATCCCGGCCCTCCAGTGAGGGACTCGGTGGATAAAATCATACATGTCAACATTATATATCATATATGCATAACGTATCCCGGCCCTCTAGTGCGGGACTCGGTGAATGGAGTCGTCATATGCCGTCCTGGCCGCCATCCCCGTATCATCATATCATCATATACATATACATATAACGTATCCCGGCCCGCAACTGAGGGACTCGGTGAACAATGCAGTGGAGTACACACGAGAACGTATCCTGGCCCGGGACTCAGTGAAGGATACATTGAGGCATGCACGAGCAGAGTAATGAGAAACTATATGCACATAACTCATTTTTTAAGACTCGATAGATAGAAACGCTAGCCGACACTCGAAGGATCACAAACACGTTTCAAGTCGATCTGGTTTAATATGAGAAAGTTAGGGACATTTTAGTACAGAAACCTTTACGAACGTTTCAAAGCAATCCGAGATCATTTACGAAAGTTAGGGACATTAAAACTTACAGAACTCTTTTAGGAACAGAAACTCTTTATGCTTATTCATTAAATAATCATATAATAAACTCGACTATACTAAACATGCTCATGACAATAAGTGAATAAGAATCATAAACAAGCTCGTAATCAAAGAATAGAGTAACCCCAAGGTGCATATCATACCTTACTTGGCTCTAGGACATGCCAAAAGAAAGAAAGGGTAAGCCTTACATACCTGTTCCACCTCCTATTGGCTATGCTTATGTGTCCGAGCTCGTAAGTCTACATTTAAAATGATTCACACTAATGTTATCCTTTTCATCGTACATTTGTACCATACTTCAAATTATACTATTTTATATTCTGCCGAAAATCGGGCAGCACCTCCCCTGTTTATGTGCCTGGCCCGAATTCTCAATTCAGCAACCAATAACAACAACAATGCCAACATCAGTCATAATGTTTCCAACTCTAAAATGTCTCATAAACAGCCCACACGCTGTTTTTCCAACTTTCATAACTAATTGACTCAGTATACAATCATTTAATCACGCTTTCTTCGTAAATAATCCCATATTAACACAAGTAGAAAGTGATTCATACCTTTCTCCCTTTGATATTGTTGTATCTACACTTTTTAACCTTAGTTTTATGCCACAACGCACCGCCATATGATTCTGCACAAATAACTATATGCTACTTGGACTGGAATTTGGAAATTATAACTGGTTTTAGGCTAAAACGTTGGCTTGGGTGTTGGGGAGGCTCTCCAGATTTTTGGGAGCATTTAGGGGTGTTTTGATCTGTAAATAAGGGGTTAAGCCCCTTTATATAACGTTTTAGAAGCTGCCAGAACCGACTGGAAAAGTATTAAGCGCGTTCGCGCTGGCCTTTGTTTTTTTTTTTCTGCCTGGACCTTCGTTCAGTAAAACAGTCATAACTCTCGATCCCGATATGGTGTGAGGGCCCACCACCTATGGTTGAAAATCTCTTTCAATTATATACAAATTGGATTTCTGGGGGTTTTCCCAAATTCCAAACTTATAATGCCGTTTTTTCCCCTCCAAGTCAGATCATCCTTAAATCGTCCTTTTGGAGGGCTTATGCCCATTTTTGGCTTATGGGTCCTTCTTAGGACTTGCTCAACTTTCCATATACTACTCGTATGTCTCATCATATGTCCTTTATGAAGCTCCGGTATGTGGGCCCTGCTTAGCTTGCCGCAGCAAGGGATTTTCGTCAAATAACATATGAACTAATCTACACCATATGGTCTCCAAATGTCATATATATGTCATTATTACCTTCTTATAACACAACCTTCATTCCGAACTTGATTTTCAAATTTTTTGTGCAGCGCGTTCGCGCCACGTAGGGGCGCGTTCGCGCTGTATTGGCCCTTTGGCCTTCTGCGCGTTCGCGCCACTCCCTGGCGCGGTCGCGCAGACCACTTTCCTGGCTTGCCCATCCAACTTGTAATGTCCATATCTCCTTATCCCAGTGTCCGATTGAGCAGCCGCTTGTCCGGTTGGAAACTAGACTTCCCAAACTTCACTTTAAGCTTTTGTTTTACTTCAAAACCCTCAATATACTAGAACATATCATTTCCTCCATTTAGACCAAAATTTTCGTATCAGACCTTGCCTAACTTTCTTTCAAAGCCTCGGAAGCTTAACCTCCTTAATCCTGGCATAACTTTACTCTTTCTTTGGCCCATACTAAGTCGTCTACAGTTTTGGTAACGCGAAATTTTTCCGGGGTGTAACATCCTTCCCCCTTTAGGAACATTCGTCCTCGAATGTTCAAACTAGTCTTGTAATCCTATTCTCGGGTACATCCCGTTATCGGATCATTCTTCCTTTAATGCGGTTATACCATAATAAGGATGTTTGTTACTTCAATATCTTGTTAACATTTGCCCCCTTCATTGGAATATCGCTCAATTCTTTTATTCCTCACAAATTATTTTTAGTCTGATCTTAAAAATTACCCTTCAATCACTCTATCCCTTTGCTGACTAACCCCTGGATCTCATTGAACTCGTTTCTACAAAAATTCTCGCTTCGGGCTACATCTATTTGTCATATCTGAGTGCGTTTAGAATCTTTGCGCTCTATTCACTTGCTTTCTCCTTATGAGTCTTACCTTACGGTGCCTTCAAGACAAATCCACACTTCAATCTTCAATCCTTACTTTCGATTTTAAGCTTAATACGTTCCTTTTATCGATTCCCTTAATGTCTATACTGAAATGCATCACGATAACGGCTGTATCATTTCCGTATAAATTTCACTTTTCTTTTAGGGCCTATACTTGTCACATCTTGGAATTCGTCGTTTCAATCTCTTCACTTACGCTTTCCTTATTTCCTTCCCCCCTTTTAGGGTCTCACTTATATTATTCGCAAATCCATTACCTGACCTCCAATCTTGAATTCATGCACCCCTCGTACGTCATAATCTTTTATTCTTATGTGGTACTCAGCATTGATTTCAACGACAATCATAATCATATCATTACTTGTCATTGATGATATCCTTACTTTATCGCCTTATTGTCATGTGGGGAACTCGCAACTCATAGCCACATGTTTCCTCCCGGCTTATTCCTTTAGGTACTTTATTTGTCCTTTCTTAGTATAGGGTATCCGTAGGAGACGCATCCTCCTTTTCCCATAATACGACTACTCCTTAAGCTTGTATACTTCACATATTTCCTTTTCTTTCTATACCCATACTTACTCCATTTTATAATTAATCCTTTATTCTTCACACAAGGGATCTTATTCTTAACTCCGTACTACTCTGTCCTTCAAAATATATTACTTCTATACAATCCATTCTTTGCTCCCCATATTCATCATACTCATTCCCTCTCATCCTTATTATGCTGATCCTTTCCCTAACAAGGTCTCATAAACTTTCCTATCCACTGCTTCATGGCTCGCTTATTGGTTTCACACTTGCATCCACTCTCTATTCATATAGGACATGTCACCTCTTTAGTCGTCTCCTCGCTATACTTTATTTACCTTGGATTACTGTTCTTGCTACGTTCTCACCACATCCCACTCATAATCAATTCTATAAAGTACCACCTTTTTTCTCTCATTTGTAACAGTGCCTATAAGACAGAATAAACCTTATGGAGTAAGCATACTAAACCTGTAATTCTTTCTGACTGACACTATTACATTTACCACATAAGTTGTCTTACCCAGTTATTCACATCTGTCTCTACTTCTTTTTGATACCTTCCTGATATACCGATAGGTTTCGAACTCTGGCCCCTACCTAATAAATTTCCCTTCTCGAGCTTGAGAGCATCATAATTCTTTTCAAGTCCAATACGTTCTTCCCCCCTTATTAAGGAGGTCCTAATACATCAATAGCCTCCAAACCTCCATTGTCTTCGGTAATTATCTACCGCCCTTCACTATCTTCTTAAGGCTGGGGTTTCGTCATCGTATGTTCTGCCTTATTTATCCTCTTGCTAGTTACAGTCTTGTATCCATTCAGAATACTTATAAGGGTTAGATCCAATTTCGATGCCTTATTTTCCGTCTTTTCACACCTCTGTCTTTTTATGACTAACGGTTTTCCAAACCTGCAAGTCAATAGAGACACCCAGATTCACCACGTCCTTTATGAAATCTTCGATTATACCTTACTCCTCATCTCTCTTCCCGACTTTGCTTATAACATATCTAAAATTCTTCTTATCTTGAGTTCTTCTTCCATTTATGTCTGTATCATCATTTTTTTATCGATATTCCATACTCTTCCATCCACTGCCAATCCTTTCACCCGTTTAGCGCACTTACTCATAATTTCTCTTAACTATGCGTGTGTGTTGCAGCTGCGCATCCAAGTTTTCCGAGTGCTCTGCTACTTTTTCCCTTAGCACAGAATTCCTATAATCTACACTCTCTCTATCCCCGTTTATCAACCTTTGTCTATCTTCCTGGTGCTACGGCCAAGTTGTCCTTTCCTCCATGCACGTTCCTTATATTTCATCCTATTTCCTTTATAATCGAACCTCTCGGTCTTCACATGAATTCTCATTCCATGCCATTGATTTTCTAATAAATTGTGTCAACTCATCATCCTTGTTCTTTCCTTGGTGAGTAATCGGTTTCCTATTGCCAACTTGTTAAAGTATCCTTCTTACACCCATGGTTTAAGATTTCCAGTTACTTTACTTCTAGATGCTCTCCTCTTCCTTCGACTAATCCCATTAGTATACCTTTCCTATTTTCATCCTTAACCTTCCTCGGGTCTATTCCTCTTTTTGTCCCATACTATCACACTTTAATCCTTTTTATAGGCCTACCCTTCGAATTTTTACCCGAATGGTCTCGTATCTCGTGCTTTGCCTATTGTCTCTCTTGGAGGCTTTACTCACTCATGTTTATTACCTCTTTACTCTTTCAACACTTTGATCTCCTCACCTTCCATCTACTCATTTCCTTTTCTTTCCAAATATTATCGTATTAAGACTTCCCAAGCTTAACCTGTAGTAAAAATAACATCATCTTACCTTGTAACACTTGTACCATTTATTTTTGTTGTCACTTGAACTTCAGTACCCAGCTCGATTAATGTCGCATACACCTACCTGCTGATATAGCCGCATATGGGATACCATACACATTCATATCTATATATATCATTACTACCATATCGCTTACAAAATATTTCCCAAGTACTACTCAAACTCACCCTAGTTCCAGAGTTGTGACGTCCTTTCTTTCCCTTCACCAGTCTAGTCTGCCTCGTCCCACGCGACCTCTCTTGGTCTCCAACCATTCCGTATATTCTAGTTTCCCTTAGGCTACTCTAGCTTCTCATTTGTCTCTTATGTCTAAATCTATAGGATTTCTTGCACAATTCTCAGGGGGTCACCCATCCTAATATTTCTCTCACCTTAGCACACTTAACCTTGAAACTCTGATAAAATCCGGTGCATTAATGCTGATATATTCGCATCCACCTCGCCACATGACCTTCACTACATGATCTGAAGCAAGTCGAAGTCTTACAGATTCCGAGACATTCTCGTAACACGTCTTTCTCCTTTACAATCACTATTCTAGCCTTTTCAATTTCCAATATTCACCTTTCACCTATATGTATGACTACCTTTCGTCCTAGATTCCTAAATTCCCGATGGAAGTGAACACACCATCGTCGCCATTACTTATAGGTACTCGGGTATCAACCTATTTGGATTCCCACTCACCATTCTTATATAATAATCTACAGCAAAAACTGATTGTCGACTTTCCCTGAATCCCCCAACAAACCTTGCTCCTACTAAACCTCGAATGCTATCCATCTTAATCCTTCGGACTGCTAATCGTCTTTCTCGCAATTATTCTTCATGCCATGCCAAGTCCATAACCCTTCTGAAACAACGCATCTCACTTATTGTCTATTTACAATATTTCCTTCCCACGCTTCCTTCTATAGGCGTACCTGACTAAATGACCTGATTTTGAACAATTCTGGCAGAATCTCCTTTACAATTCTTACTATTCAAAATCTACACGCAACAAATACCAACAACGCCTCACAGGGCATACATATGTATACGACATATTCCAGACTCCCAGAGCTTCCAATTCCAGATAAAAGAACAAAATATCAAAACTCACCTCTGTGACTTTCCATATCATCACTCACCTTCTCCCGTCGATACTGTACTTCTGCTAAGATCAAGGGTTAGTGCCAGGATTCCCATTTCCTATGACTTGGCTCTATCGCACGATCTAAGACAGAAAGAAGTTCAACAATCCCTAGATGCCCAGCAGCCTCCTGTTTATAAATGTGGCCGGCTTCACACCCGTAAACAGGACTCTACTGGACAGGACTTGGTAGACAACCCCTAGGACGACCTGCTCCGATATCACTTTGTCACACCCTAATCTTGGTAGGGCATGATGGGCACCCGACCTTTTTTTAGGGCTGAGCGAACCCGCTGACTCTTATTACACACATAATCTCTTAGGACTCTTGAATCAAATAAAAATGAAATACATAGTAAAGGCTTTCAGAAACATTCTTTTCGTCATTCTCAAATCAAATAAAATCTGTAATCACATGGAATTTGTAATATAATGCATAATGACACATCGGCTTGCAGAGCCGCTTACAAGACTAACAATCCGCATACATGACTCTGTCTGCAGAGTCTCTAACATCAATCAGGAATCATAACATATGTACTCTGACTCGGCATAACTCCGGGGAAAAACGGAGCTCGCCAATCCCGCTGGAACATCTTCTAGCAATGTCTTCTACTCATCTGTGTATACCTGCGTGGCATGAAACGCAGCCCCCGAAGAAAGGGGGTCAGTACGGAATATGTACTGAGCATGTATGGCACGAAATGTAGTAAAGGGGACTATAACAAACACGGAGATTTACCAGAAACAAGTATGACTTTTAAGGACATCAATACACTTGCCATTTTAAATGAAAACCATGCATATCAACATCAGATATCATATATACATATAACGTATCCCGGCCCTCCAGTGAGGGACTCGGTGGATAAAATCATGCATGTCAACATCATATATCATATATGCATAACGTATCCCGGCCCTCTAGTGCGGGACTCGGTGAATGGAGTCGTCATATGTCGTCCTGGCCGCCATCCCCGTATCATCATATCATCATATACATACACATATAACGTATCCCGGCCCGCAACTGAGGGACTAGGTGAACAATGCAGTGGAGTACGCACGAGAACGTATCCTGGCCCGGGACTCAGTGAAGGATATATTGAGGCATGCACGAGCAGAGTAATGAGAAACTATATGAACATAACTCAATTTTTAAGACTCGATAGATAGATACGCTAGCCGACATTCGAAGGATCACAAACACGTTTCAAGTCGATCTGGTTTAGTATGAGAAAGTTAGGGACATTTTAGTACAGAAACCTTTACGAACGTTTCAAAGCAATCCGAGATCATTTACGAAAGTTAGGGACATTAAAACTTACAGAACTCTTTTAGGAACAGAAACTCTTTATGCTTATTCATTAATTAATCATATCATAAACTCGACTGTACTAAACATGCTCATGACAAGAAGTGAATAAGAATCATAAACAAGCTTGGAATCAAAGAATAGAGTAACCCCAAGGTGCATATCATACCTTACTTGGCTCTAGGACATGCCAAAAGAAAGAAAGGGTAAGCCTTACATACCTGTTCCACCTCCTATTGGCTATGCTTATGTGTCCGAGCTCGTAAGTCTACATTTAAAATGATTCACACTAATGTTAGCCTTTTCATCGTACATTTGTACCATACTTCAAATTATACTATTTTATATTCTGCCGAAAATCGGGCAGCACCTCCCCTGTTTATGTGCCTAGCCCGAATTCTCAATTCAGCAACCAAAAACAAAAACAAAAATACCAACATCAATGATAATGTTTCCAACTCCAAAATGTTTCATAAAACAGCCCACACGCTGTGTTTCCAACTTTCATAACTAATTAACTCAGTATACAATAATTTAATCACGCTTTCTCGTATTAACACAAGTTGAAAGAGATTCATACCTTTCTCCCTTTGATATTGTTGTATCTTCACTTTTTCACCTTATTTTTATGCCACAACGCACCGCCATACGATTCTGCACCAAGAACTATATGCTACTCGGACTGGAATTTGGAAATTATACCTGGTTTTGGGCTAAAAAGTTGGCTTGGGTGTTGGGGAGGCTCTCCAGATTTTGGGAGCATTTAGGGGTGTTTTGATCTGAAAATAAGTGGTTAAGCCCCTTTATATAACATTTTAGAAGCTGCCAGAACCGACTGGAAAAGTGTTCAACGCGTTTGCGCTGGCCTTTTTTTTTTTCTGCCTGGACCTTCGTTCAGTAAACCGGTCATAATTCTTGATCCCGATATCGTGTGAGGGTCCACGACCTATGGTTGAAAATATATTTCAATTATCTACAACTGTTATTTCTGGGGGTTTTCCTAAATTCCAAACTTATAATGCCGTTTTTGCCCCTCCATCAGATCATCCGAAAACGTTTCCTTAAATCGTCCTTTTGGAGGGCTTATGCCCATTTTTGGCTTACGGGTCCTTCTTACCATATACTACTCGTATGTATCATCATATGTCCTTTATGATGCTCCGGTATGTGGGCCCCGCTTAGCTTGCCGCAGCAAGGGCTTTTCGTCAAATAACATATGAACTAATTTAGACCATATGGTCTCCAAATGTCATATATATGTTATTATTACCTTCTTATAACACAACCTTCATTCCGAACTTGATTTTCAATTTTTTTGTGCAGCGTGTTCGCACCACGTGGGGGCGCGTTCGGGCTGTATTGGCCCTTAGGCCTTCTGCACGTTCGCGCCACTCCCTGGCGCGTTCGCGCAGACCACTTTCCTAGCTTGCCCATCCAACTTGTAATGTCCATATCTCCTTATCCCGGTGTCCGATTGAGTAGCCGCTTGTCCCGTTGGAAACTAGACTTCCCGAACTTAACTTTAAGCTTTTGTTTTACTTCAAAACCCTCAATATACTAGAACATATCATTTCCTCCATTTAGACCAAAATGTTCGTATCGGACCTTGCCTAACTTTCTTTCAAAGCCTCGGAAGCTTAACCTCCTTAATCCTGGCATAACTTTACTGTTCCTTTGGCCCATACTAAGCCGTCTACAGTTTTGGTAACGCGAAATTTTTCCGGGGTGTAACAGTGTCTATATGGCACGGGCAGCACCACTAGTGGGCGGCATGAGATAGTACCCCAGACGCAGGAGGCCTGGACGCGGGCTAACGTTATTGATTATCACACCGCACCTATATGGTCGGGCAGTTTATTTATATATATATATATATATATATATATATATATATATATATATGTTATGCATACATGAGATGATGATGAGCATAAAAGTAAGTCAGCATGCATTACTTCTTATATGATTCACAGTCTGTTATAGTTTGCTCCATATTTGATACCTCCCTTATTTTCTTGATGTACTACTTCTGTTTATGCCTCACATACTCAGTACTACATTCGTACTGACGTCCGTTTTCTTTGGACGCTGTGTTCATGCACACAGGTAGACAGGGAGGTGAGCTCGATCCAGATTCTTAGTAGCTGTCAGCTGATTGAGAGCACTCCCTTGTTCGGAGGTCCATATGATTATTCTTTTGGCACATATGCATATTTGGGGCCCGACAGAATCTTGTTCCGTCTATATGTATAGTATGTCAGTAGAGGGTCGTAGATGCGCAGTGTGGGTAGTATGGTCTCACATTTTTCATGTGCATGTACATTTATTATTTTGATAGCCTAGAGGCATATATATATATATATATATATATATATATATATATATATATAAAGTATTTATGTCTCCATATGCACTATGATTTTTCCATGCTTTGAGTAAAATGTGATAAAAAGGGCCTTAAGTGAGTAAATGAGTGGGAGAATGAGTGGTGCTCGGTGGCTAGCCCCGGGTACCCGTCGCGCCCCCTTAGCTGGGTCGTGACATTATCATGCTCATTAAACGTTTTTTCATCAAATTCAAACTTAAATTATAATCATCATCATATCATATATGCCCGTCCATATAGGTACGGTGTGATAATAATTAACATGCGTCTAGGCCTCCCGCGTTCGGGTATAAGCTGCCCACTATAGTGGTGTGTGTCTGCCCGTCCATATAGGCACGGTTTAATGTCACGAACATCTACTCATCATAATGCATGTATAATAACTCAAAGATAGATATATTTCACCGAGGTGCCCTAAGGTCGTGAACCCCCGATTTTATTATGGAACCTTTATAGTACTCTGCCTCACCCTGAAGAAAATAATATATAAGGTGAGTGTATACAATAAACGACATCATTAACCTTATGGTATTCTGCCGCACCTTGAAGGAAATAATATATATAAGGTGAGTGTGTTCAATATATGACACCATTAACGTTATAGGAACATCATATCATGAACTCTAGAATCTCTATACTTAACTCATCATCATCATTATTGAACCCATAACATATCTCTTATCTCATATGGATATTCATGATCATCAACTCTTGGCTTTTTGGGATATAGAGAATTCATGGAGAGGAAAGAGAAATCATGCTATCGGATTCATGCCATAGAAAGAAAGGACTAGCCTCACATACCTTTGGCGTTTAACTAATTTGTTGCTTGCTTGTTCTCCGTCAATGCCCGTGTTTCTACCTTCAAGAGAATTTGCATTAACATTAGCTAATCGATTACTTAAACGTACTTACTAGAGCTAAAGAAAATTGAGCAGCATTTCCTTTGTTTATACAACTTTTCCCCATATCATATATCAACTCCCAATATCCATGCCAACATTCACAATATCGCGAACAACAATCATCATTCGTCTACATTACCCATATTTGCCATTTCACTCCAATTTCTCCATAATCATGGTCATAGTCCATTATTGCATTTTTTCACATATAATACTTATTCTATATTCTAAATTTCATTCATAACATATTTACAATCATAACATACCAATATTCATACT
This sequence comes from Lycium barbarum, assembly GCF_019175385.1. Taxonomy (NCBI): domain Eukaryota; kingdom Viridiplantae; phylum Streptophyta; class Magnoliopsida; order Solanales; family Solanaceae; genus Lycium; species Lycium barbarum. The sequence goes on from NC_083339.1 coordinate 68,744,052, forward strand.
TCATCCCAAACTACTACTCAACAATGACACTATTCACTCATTCATGACCCATTTCCTATATCTTCTACAATCCATGGGTTTCAACCTTTCAAGTACCTCAAATAACATGTAAATACCATAAAATTTACCTTAGATGGTGTAGGAATAATCTTTGGGTGGAAATACTTCACTTGAGAAAAACCCTAGTTTCACTTTCCATGGAATATCTTGACTTGGATGAACTTTGATGTGTTTCTCACACTTAGTTTTGTTGATTTGATGAAGTTGATCATCAATTTCTCATGAGTTCTTGCATATAGGGTGTGTGGAAGGTTCTACAGAATTTCTTGAGTTGTGTAGAAGAAAAATGAAATGAAATTAATGTGTTGAAGTCCTTATATCGACTTTCAAAAACTGGCCCGACGAGATTCTACGGACACTTATACGGTCCATATAAGTGACCGTGAAACTGCTCCAGTAACCATATCACTCGTAATCAATTTGACGGCACATTATACGGTCCGTATAAGTAACCGTGAAATCACCCCCCTCAACAATTTCCTTCTGTGACAATCCTACAGTCCATTATACGGACCGTATAACATTATACAGACCGTATAACTCATCCTTTCACTTAATCTTTTTCTTGTCACTTCGTTTGATCTCCGATCCTTAGGGAACTTTCTTAGCACTTGTTTATCACCTCATTAAAAATCTAAGGGATGTTATAACTCTTCTCCAAACCATAATTTAGTTATCATTAGCTCGTTACTCGTACTTTCTTCCCGATACACATCGTATGCCTTGCCTTCTCTCGGCAAACTTTCTTCTCTTATCTTAAATACCTTTGAAATCTTAATTATGGTCATCAAACATCATTCCTTTCTTATTATAATATCCTATACTCGTATTCTTCGTTAGTCTACTCATTGTACGCTAACGGGAATTTTCCAATGTGTAATATTCGTCCTCTTCTACATTCATTGGCAGCTCTCTTTCTACCTGCCTTTTCATCGTAGTCTTGCCCTTCTGGGCGGCTGTAGCTTTTTCCTTTGGCGGCATTTCAGAAATCATAACACACTATTAAGAGGGGAAAATCTTATAACACAGCTCTATCGCACGACCTCAAAAGATGAAAGATGGTCATTTTTTCCTAAATGCCCAGTAGCCTCTTGTTTATTAGTGTGGTGCGCAACACACCATAAACAAGACTCTACTAGACACCGCTCGTAGACACTTCCTAGGACTGAACTGCTCTGATACAACTTTTTTCATGACCCGGCTAGGGGTCGTGATGGGTACCCGAGGCTAACCACCGAGCACCGCTCATACCATTACCCATCGTACACATCAAGCGTCCATTCATTAATCTTATACTCAAATCATAGGAAAAACCAGTTTTCACTTTGAAGCATAATTATTTTTATATACATAAGCCCTACTGCTCTAAAAACATATATACATACACGTGGGAAAAATCGTGAGACCATACTACCCACACATGCGTATCTACGAGCCTCTACTAGAGTACTAGACATATGGACGGGACAGGACCCCGTCATGCCCAAAATATATATATACACAAAAGAGTAAATCAATGTCACCTCCGGAACAGTGGAGTGCTCTCAAGTCTGCTAGCTCCTACGAGTCTGGACCACCTCCCTGTCTACCTGTGGGCATGAACACAGTGTCCAAATAAAACGGACGTCAGTACGAACATTGTACTGAGTATGTAAGGCATCAACAATAATAATACATCAATGAAATAAGAAAGCATCAAATGAGGAGCAACCTGTAACTGACTATCAATTATAACAGAAATAATGCATGCTGGCTTACTCCATAATCATCATCATATCATGTATGCATATATGTATAAACTGCCTGACCATATAGGTACGGTGTGATAATCATTAGCCCGCGTCCAGGCCTCCCGCGTCCGGGGTACCATCTCATGCCGCCCACTAGTGGTTTCTGCCCATGCCACCTAGACATGGTGTATACGCTGCCCGTCTTAGCGGTGTCTGCCCGGCCATATAAGCCCGGTGTAATATCATCATCATGTACTTGTCATAATGCATGCATAGAACTCAAAGACAGCTATACTTTATCGGGGTGACATAAGGTCGTGAACCCCCGATTCCATTATGGAGCATTCTGCCTCACCTTGAAGGAATTAGCATATAAGGTGAGTGTATACAATGAACAACATCAATGGATCGTAGTTAACGTCATTAGCTTTGTAGAAACATCATATTCGTGAACTCTAGAATCTTTGGACTTAAGCTTATCATCATCATGTTCATAATATCTCTTATTTTTAAGTCATGTGGCTATTCATGAACATAGACTCTTAGTTTCCGGAATGTAGGAAATTCGTGGAGAAGGAGGAAAATCATGCCATAAGACTCATGCCTTAGAAAGAAAGGACTAGCCTCACATACCTTTTCCTTTGGCTATTCTATCGCTTGATCGTTCTCCTTCAACGCTCATATCTTTACCTTCAAGGGAGTTCGTATTAACATTAGCTAAACGATTATAAGAACGTGCTTACTAAAGCTAGAGAAAATTGGGTAGCATTTCCTTTGTTTATACAACTTTCCCCATATTCCATATCAACTCCCAAACTTCCATAACAACATTCACAATTTTGTAGGCAACAATCATCATTCATTTACATTATTCACATTTCACAATTTCACTTCAATTCCTTCATAATCACGGTCATAGTTCACTATTGCGTTTTCTCACATATAATGCTTATCCCATATTCTAAATGTCATTCATAACATACTTACAATTACAACATATCAATATTCATGACTCATCCCAAACTACTACTCAAAATCTCATTATTCTTATCTTTGTGACCCATTTTCTATCTCCTTCCATAATCTAAGTCTTTCAACCTCTCATTACCTTAAATAACATGAAAATATCATAAAAATTACCTTAGATAGTGTATGAATAAGCCTTGAGTACAAATATTTCTCTTGCACCAAAACCCTAGTGCACTTCCATTGGAATTTCTTGGCTTAGATGAACCCTAGTGAGTTTCTTGCACTTGTTTCTCTTGATTTGATGAATTTGATCCTTATTTTCACTTGGATTCTTGTAGATGAAGAGTGTGGAAGGTTCTAGAGAGTTCTTGAGTCGTGGAGAGAAAATGAGAAGATGGGAAATGAAAATAATGAACTTGGGTCCCTTATTTAACAACTTAAAATTTTGTCCCGACTAAATTGTACGGACACTTATACGGTCCATATAAATTTATACGGTCCGTATAAGTGACCGTAAAACTATACCGGCAACAACTCGTTCTGTGACCCTTATACGGTACATTATAAGGTCCGTATAAGTGAACGTAAAATTATCCCAGCAACAACTCATTTTGTGACCATTATACGGCACATTATACGGTTCGTATAATTTTATATGGTCCGTATAAGTGACCGTATAATCCCATCAGTGAGGGACCTTTACTGTGACGATTCTGCGGACCATTATACGGACTGTATAATTGGTCATATAATCTATCTTTTCTCCGATTTTGTTCTCGTCACTTCGTTTGATCTCAAATCCTTATGGAACCTTTTTAGCACTTGTTTAACACTTCATTAACAATCTAAGGGGCATTATAACTCTTCTCCAAGACACAATTAAGTCATCATTAACTTGTTACTCGTAAATCCTTTCTGATACATATCGTATGCCTTTCCTTCTCTTGGCAAACTATCTCCCCCTACCTCGAATGTTTTTGAAATCTTAATTAGGGTCATCAAATATTATTTCTTACTTATTGTGATACCGTATACTTCGTGCCTTTCGTTAGTCTATTCACTGTGCATCATCAGAGAATTTTCCGGGGTGTAACAACCTTAAAGCTATGGGAGAAGAAGTCAAGATTCCAAGGCCCAAGGTTTGCCTCTTAAAGTGGATACAATTTCAAGCTTGGGTGATTCAAGGCCGAAAGATGGCTAATTGTGCAAGTGGCTAGTTGTGCAAGTGGCTACTTTGCGCAAGGAGGGTTGTTATTGCAAGAAGGCCATGCATGCAAGGTTGGTTAGAGGGGCATCTATGCAAGGAGGGACGTGTTTGGCCATTGAAGGCCAATCCTTGAATTGAAGACTACACTAAGAAGACTATCCAAACAAGGCCCTCACTTCATTAAGGATAGCATTGTAATTGCCTATTAGTCTTCTTCACTTAGCTTATATATATAGCTTGTCTTTCATTTCATTAGGAAGACTTTGATGATGAATATTTGAGAGATACTCATATTTTGAGTGATAAATTGTTAGGTAGAATCTAGTTTTATGTATAATCTAGTGTTAGTTTAGTCATGTGATGGCATATTTCATTGTTAGTTGTAGAACCTTTTATTTCCAATGAATTCATGAAGATTATTCATTTGTGGATTTCAAGTGAACTTCTTGTCGTGATTCATATAGCTTTGTTTCGTTTGGGTGTTTGAATTCAAATTAGAAAGGTTTGGGTTTAATTTACCTAGATTTGACTATGAAATTCTCCTATTCGGGTCAAGTATCTATCCCTCTATTTCTCATCCCTTTTCTTCGTATCTCTTTAATTTTTCGGGTTTGAATTTATTTGGTTTCATCCCCAAATCGATTCGTTATCATCCTCGAAGGTTCCCAAACACTCCACACCTATCCATATCATCTAAAGAGAGAATTAACATCAACACCTCAAGGTAAATCCATGGAGAGTGATGGTTCTTGCTTCCTTTCAAAGTTGTGGTGAAATTGGTTTTGGAGAGAGAGTTGAGTAAGGTGAAATCCTACTACTACAACGTATGTTATTCATCCTATTCTTATAGTTGAGTGGATTTAAAGGTTTAGTACTCCTTAAAAAGGAAAAAGAATAAAGTGAAGAAGCCATGAGTGTTGTAATGAAGAAGATGACTATGACGTGAACTCGAAACGGAGATTGTGGTTAAATTTGAGATTAAATTGAATATAATTCCTTGATTATGATATTATGGATGTTTTTATCGTTGTTGGGAGCTATTTTATAATATGATGGAAGTTGATGAAATAGGGGAAGTGCTGCCCAAATTTCGTTGGCCTTTTAGTTGCTCTACTTTGAACTTAAGCATGTTTTCAAGACTTAACCTTGTTATGAATCCTCTTGAATGTATATTTTGCAGGCTTAGAAGGAAATGTTAGTAGTTAAGAAGACATAAAGGTATTTAAGTCTAACCCTTTCTTTCAAAAGGCATGATTCCTATGTTATGATCCCATACGTGATATCCATATTACCCTTACTCCTAGAAATGTTAAAAGTCCTTAATTCTGAAGACTCTTATGATGACTCAATGTTTAGTGATACCAAAGCCTAAAGTTCTAGATGTTCTCATGATATGATTGAGCATGTTATATAATTCTTGATTGCATTCATGATAACTGGCCTCACCTTATGTTATTGTTCCTTCAAAGTGAGACAAGATCGTAATGACGATTATGATGATAATTTCAATCTAGAAAGGCCAAAGCTTAAAGTTCTTAATTTTTTTATGATACTACTGAGTTTGTCACATTATTACCAATTTTATTCATTATTGTTGATCTCATCTTATGATAGTTGTTCCCTCAAGGTGAGATATAGCGATGGTGATGATTCCATAATGATACATCGGAGGTTACCGACCTTACGTCACTCCGATAGAGTAGAAAGCTCTCATGCATGCTAAATGTATTTATATATGTATTTTTCTCACACCGTGCCGCCCTATAGGAGGCCGGGCAGACACACCACTGCAGTGGGGAACTTATGATATCATCTTGTACGCGGGATGCCCAGACGCAAGATAATGATGATAACATCGTGCCTATATGGTCGGGCAGCATAACGCCTAACCTATATGGTCGGGCAGCTTACATATATATATTTATGGATGTTTTTTTGAGAATAAAAGCTAGCATGCATGATATTCGCCTTAAGAGGTAATCAATTATGCTGGTTATCTCTTTATCTCATGCTTCTTTATTTCTTGGTTATGTTGTTATTCATGCCTTACATACTCAGTACATTATTCATACTGATGTACTTTCTTGTCATGCCTGCAGGTAGATAGGGAGATGGATCAGATCCCTAATATTTTCATCAGCGGAGTCTCAGGAGCACTCCGTTTGCTTCGGAGCAGCAGTCTATTGATATTTTCCTTTTGTGTATATATATCTGGGCATGGCGGGGTCCTGTCCCGTCCATATGATTTCCCGTACTCTACATAGAGGCTCGTAGACACGTGTGGATAGTTAGAAGTTTCATAACCTCACCGGTGTATATCTTGTATGTTATTTTTGTAGCCTTGCCGGCTTGTGTATATATATAGATGGGCATAATTGTTGATGATCTTATTAATGAGTCATTTTTCGAGAATTCATACCCCGCACAGATTATGATAGCTATGAGTTGGAGAAGTAGTCCACCGAGGTATGGTTATATGAAGCAGGTTAAGTAGTACTTAGTGGGTTAGCACCGGGTACCCAACATGGCGGAGGGTCGTGACAAGGACCTTTCCTCTTCTAATTTCGCTTTAGCCTTGCAAGCATCATGGAAAGCATCCCCTAAGCTTCTATAAGTTAGTAGCTTCATACGTTTGGAGATTTCATGATTTAAGTTGGCTACAAATCTTATCACCGTGAAGCTCTAATGTTCTTCGACCTTGGATCTCATCCTTAAGTTCTCAAACTCGTCGAAGTACCTTTCAACACTCTTGTCTCCTTGTTTTAGCATGTACACCTTC